>NW_027195631.1:0-40000 GCF_038502225.1 Cherax quadricarinatus | reverse complement strand
CCCTGACTACCACGTTACCTTGACCCTGACTACCACGTTACCTTGACCCTGACTACCACGTTACCTTGACCCTGACTACCACGTTACCTTGACCCTGACTACCACGTTACCTTGACCCTGACTACCACGTTACCTTGACCCTGACTACCACGTTACCCTGACCACCACATTACCTTGACCCTGACTACTACGTTACCGTGACCCTGACTACCACGTTACCGTGACCCTGACTACCACGTTACCGTGACCCTGACTACCACGTTACCTTGACCCTGACTACCACGTTACCTTGACCCTGACTACCACGTTACCTTGACCCTGACTACCACGTTACCTTGACCCTGACTACCACGTTACCTTGACCCTGACTACCACGTTACCTTGACCCTGACTACTACGTTACCTTGACCCTGACTACCACGTTACCTTGACCCTGACTACCACGTTACCTTGACCCTGACTACCACGTTACCTTGGCCCTGACTACCACGTTACCTTGACCCTGACTACCACGTTACCTTGACCCTGACTACCACGTTACCTTGACCCTGACTACCACGTTACCTTGACCCTGACTACCACGTTACCCTGACCCTGACTACCACGTTACCTTGACCCTGACTACCACGTTACCTTGGCCCTGACTACCACGTTACTGTGACCCTGGCTACCACGTTACCTTGACCCTGACTACCACGTTACCATGACTCTGACTACCACGTTACCTTGACCCTGACTACCACATTACATTGACCCTGACTACCACGTTACCTTGACCCTGACTACCACCCCACCTTGACTCTGGCATGACCTCCAGGATGTTGTGAGTGGCATGACTTCCAGGATGTTGTGAGTGGCATGACCTCCAGGATGTTATGAGCGGCATGGCCTTCAGAAAGTTGTGAGTAGTATGACCTACAGGATGTTGTGAGTGGCATGACCTCCAGGATGTTATGAGTGGCATGACCTCCAGGATGTTGTGAGTGGCATGACCACCAGGATGTTGTGAGCGGCATGACCACCAGGATGTTGTGAGTGGCAAGACCACCAGGATGTTGTGAGTGGCATGACCTCCAGAATGTTGTGAGTGGCATGACCTCCTGGATGTTGTGAGTGGCATGACCTCCAGAATGCTGTGAGTGGCATGACCTCCAGAATGTTGTGAGTGGCATGACCTCCAGAATGTTGTGAGTGGCATGACCTCCAGAATGTTGTGAGTGGCATGACCTCCAGAAGTTGTGAGTGGCATGTCCAGAATGTGGCATTACCTCCAGAATGTTGTGAGTGGCATGACCTCCAGAATGTTGTGAGTGGCATGACCTCCAGAATGTTGTGAGTGACATGACCACCAGGATGTGAGTGGCATGACCTCCAGAATGTTGTGAGTGGCATGACCTCCAGAATGTTGTGAGTGGCATGACTTTCAGAATGTTGTGAGTGGCATGACCTCCAGAATGTTGTGAGTGGCATGACCTCCAGAATGTTGTGAGTGGCATGACCTCCAGAATGTTGTGAGTGGCATGACCTCCAGAATGTTGTGAGTGGCATGACCTCCAGAATGTTGTGAGTGGCATGACCTCCAGAATGTTGTGAGTGGCATGAATGTTGTGAGTGGCATGACCTCCAGAATGTTGTGAGTGAGACCTCCAGAATGTTGTGAGTGGCACGACCTCCAGAATGTTGTGAGTGGTGTGACCTCCAGGAGGTAGCGAGTGGCATGACCTCCAGAATGTTGTGAGTGGCATGACCTCCAGAAGTGGCATGACTTTCAGAATGTTGTGAGTGGCATGACCTCCAGAATGTTGTGAGTGGCATGACCTCCAGAATGTTCTGAGTGGAATGACCTCCAGGATGTTGTGAGTGTCACGACCTCCAGAATGTTGTGAGTGGCATGACCTCCAGAATGTTGTGAGTGGCATGACCTCCAGAATGTTGTGAGTGGCATGACCTCCACAATGTTGTGAGTGGCATGACCTCCAGAATGTTGTGAGTGGCATGACCTCCAGAATGTTTCGAGTGGCATGACCTCCAGAATGTTGTGAGTGGCATGACCTTCTGAATGTGACCTCCAGAATGTTGTGAGTGGCATGACCTCCAGAATGTTGTGAGTGGCATGACCTCCAGAATGTTGTGAGTGGAGTGGCATGACCTCCAGAATGTGTGAGTGGCATGACCTCCAGAACGTTGTGAGTGGCATGACCTTCTGCATGATGTGAGGGGCATGACCTCCAGAATGTTGTGAGTGGCATGACCTCCAGAATGTTGTGAGTGGCATGACCTCCAGAATGTTTCGAGTGGCATTACCTCCAGAATGTTGTGAGTGGCATGAGTGGCATGACCTCCAGAATGTTGTGAGTGGCATGACCTAAAAAATGTTGTGAGTGGCATGACCTCCAGAATGTTGTGACTGGCAGGACCTCCAGAATGTTGTGAGTGAGACCTCCAGAATGTTGTGAGTGGCACGTTGTGACCTCCAGAATGTTGTGAGTGGCATGACCTCCAGAATGTTGTGAGTGGCATGACCTCCAGAATGTTGTGAGTGGCATGACCTCCAGAATGTTGTGAGTGGCATGACTTCCAGAATGTTGTGAGTGGCATGACCTCCAGAATGTTGTGAGTGGCATGACCTCCAGAATGTTGTGAGTGGCATGACCTCCAGAATGTTGTGAGTGGCATGACCTCCAGAATGTTGTGAGTGGCATGACCTCCAGAATGTTGTGAGTGGCATGACCTCCAGAATGTTGTGAGTGGCATGACCTCCAGAATGTTGTGAGTGGCATGACCTCCAGAATGTTGTGAGTGGCATGACCTCCAGAATGTTGTGAGTGGCATGACCTGCAGAATGTTGTGAGTGGCATGACCTCATGACCTCCAGAATGTTGTGAGTGGCATAACATGTTGTGAGTGGCATGACCTCCAGAATGTTGTGAGTGGCATGACCTCCAGAATGTTGTGAGTGTGAGTGTTGTGCGTGGCATGACCTCCAGAACGTTGTGAGTGGCATGACCTCCAGAATGTTGTGAGTCGCATGACTTCCAGAATGTTGTGAGTGGCATGACCTCCGGAATGTTGTGAGTGGCATAACCTCCAAAATGTTTTGAGTGGCATGGCATGACCCAGAATATTGTGAGTGACATGACATCCAGAATGTTGTGAGTGGCATGACCACCAGGATATGAGTGGCATGACCTCCAGAATGTTGTGAGTGACATGACATCCAGAATGTTGTGAGTGGCATGACCTCCAGAATGTTGTGAGTGGCATGACCTCCAGAATGTTGTGAGTGGCATGACCTCCAGAATGTTGTGAGCGGCATGACCTCCAGAATGTTGTGAGTGGCCTCCAGAATGTTGTGAGTGGCATGACATGACCTCCAGAATGTTGTGAGTGGCATGACCTCCAGAATGTTGTGAGTGGCATGACCTCCAGAATGTTGTGAGTGAATGTTGTGAGTGGCATGACCTCCAGAATGTTGTGTGGCAGTGAATGTTGTGAGTGGCATGACCTCCAGAATGTTGTGAGTGGCATGACCTCCAGAATGTTGTGAGTGGCATGACTCCAGAATGTTGTGAGTTGTGTAACCTCCAGAATGTTGTGAGTGGCATGAGATCAAGAATGTTGTGAGTGGCATGACCTCCAGAATGTTGTGAGTGGCGTGACCTCCAAAATGTTGTGAGTGGCATGACCTGTGAGTGGCATGACAGAATGTTGTGAGTGGCATGACCTCCAGAATGTTTTGAGTGGCATGACCTCCAGAATGTTGTGAGTGGCATGACCTCCAGAATGTTGTGAGTGGCATGACCTCCACAAGGTTGTGAGTGGCATGACCTCCACAAGGTTGTGAGTGGCATGACCTCCAGAATGTTGTGAGTGGCATGACCTCCTCAAGGTTGTGAGTGGCATGACCTACAGAATGTTGTGAGTGGCATGACCTCCAGAATGTTGTGAGTGGCATGGCCTCCAGAATGTTGTGAGTGGCATGACCCCCAGAATGTTGTGAGTGGCATGACCTCCAGAATGGTGTGAGTGGCATGACCTCCAGAATGTTGTGAGTGGTATGACCTCCAGAATGTTGTGAGTGGCATGACCTCCAGAATGTTGTGAGTGGCATGACCTCCAGAATGTTGTGAGTGGCATGACCTCCAGAATGTTGTGAGTGGCATGACCTCCAGAATGTTGTGAGTGGCATGACCTCCAGAATGTTGTGAGTGGCATGACCTCCAGAATGTTGTGAGTGGCATGACCTCCAGAATGTTGTGAGTGGCATGACCTCCAGAATGTTGTGAGTGGCATGACCTCCAGAATGTTGTGAGTGGCATGACCTCCAGAATGTTGTGAGTGGCATGTCCTCAAGAATGTTGTGAGTGGCATGTCCTCCAGAATGTTGTGAGTGGCATGACCTCCAGAATGTTGTGAGTGGCATGACCTCCAGAATGTTGTGAGTGGCATGACCTCCAGAATGTTGTGAGTGGTATAACCTCCAGAATGTTGTGAATGGCATGACCTCAAGAATGTTGTGAGTGACATGTCCTCCAGAATGTTGTGAGTGGCATGTCCAGAATGTGGCATGACCTCCACAAGGTTGTGAGTGGCATGACCTCCAGAATGTTGTGAGTGGCATGACCTCCAGAATGTTGAGTGGCATGACCTCCAGAATGTTGTGAGTGGCATGACCTGAATGTTGTGAGTGGCATGACCTCCAGAATGTTCTGAGTGGCATGACCTCCAGAATGTTGTGAGTGGCATGACCTCCAGAATGTTGTGAGTGGCATGACCTCCAGAATGTTGTGAGTGGCATGACCTCCTGTTGTGAGTGGCATGACCTCCAGAATGAGTGGCCAGAAATGTTGTGAGTGGCATGACCTCCAGAATGTTGTGAGTGGCATGACCTCCAGAATGTTGTGAGTGGCATGACCTCCAGAATGTTGTGAGTGGCATGACCTCCAGAATGTTGTGAGTGGCATGACCTCCAGAATGTTGTGAGTGGCATGACCTCCAGAATGTTGTGAGTGGCATGACCTCCAGGAATGGCATGACCTCCAGAATGTTGTGAGTGGCATGATGTTGTGAGTGGCATGACCTCCAGAATGTTGTGAGTGGCATGACCTCCAGAATGTTGTGAGTGGCATGACCTCCAGAATGTTGTGAGTGGCATGACCTCCAGAATGTTGTGAGCGGCATGACCTCCAGAATGTTGTGAGTGGCATGACCTCCAGAATGTTGTGAGTGGCATGACATCCAGAATGTTGTGAGTGGCATGACCTCCAGAATGTTGTGAGTGGCATGACCTCCAGAATGTTGTGAGTGTGAGTTGTGAGTGGCATGACCTCCAGAATGTTGTGAGTGGCATGACCTCCAGAATGTTGTGAGTGGCATGACCTCCAGAATGTTGTGAGTGGCATGACCTCCAGAATGTTGTGAGTGGCATGACCTCCAGAATGTTGTGAGTGGCATGACCTCCAGAATGTTGTGAGTGGCATGACCTCCAGAATGTTGTGAGTGGCATGACCTCCAGAATGTTGTGAGTGGCATGTCCAGAATGTGTGAGTGGCATGACCTCCAGAATGTTGTGAGTGGCATGACCTGTTGTGAGTGGCATGACAGAATGTTGTGGCAGACCTCCAGAATGTTGTGAGTGTGAGAATGTTGTGAGTGGCATGACCTCCAGAATGTTGTGAGTGAATGTTGTGAGTGGCATGACCTCCAGAATGTTGTGAGTGAGACCTCCAGAATGTTGTGAGTGGCATGACCTCCAGAATGTTGTGAGTGGCATGTGTTGTGTGAGTGGCATGACCTCCAATGTTGTGAGTGGCATGTCCAGAATGTTGTGAGTGGCATGACCTACAGAAAGTAGTGAGTGGCATAACCTCCAGAATGTTGTGAGTGGCATGACCTCCATGAAGAATGTTGTGAGTGGCATGACCTCCGGAATGTTGTGAGTGGCATGACGTCCAGAATGTTGTGAGTGGCATGACCTCCAGAATGTTGTGAGTGGCATGACCTCCAGAATGTTGTGAGTGGCATGACCTCCAGAATGTTGTGAGTGGCATGACCTCCAGAATGTTGTGAGTGGCATGACCTCCAGAATGTGAGTGGCATGACCTCCAGAATGTTATGAATGGCATGACCTCCAGAATGTTGTGAGTGACATGACCTCCAGAATGTTATGAGTGGCATAACCTCCATAATGTTGTGAGTGGCATGTTGTTGAGTGGCATGACCTCCAGAATGGTGTGAGTGGCATGACCTACAGAATGTTGTGAGTGGTATGACCTCCAGAATGTTGAGTGGCATGACCTACGGAATGTTGTGAGTGGCATGAACTCCAGAATGTTGTGAATGGCATGACCTCCAGAATGTTGTGAGTGGCATGACCACCAGAATGTTGTGAGTGGCATGACCTCCAGGATGGCATGACCTCCAGAATGTTGACCTCCAGAATGAGTGGCATGACCTCCAGAATGTTGTGAGTGGCCTCCAGAATGTTGTGAGTGGCATGACCTCCAGAATGTTATGATTGGCATGACCTCCAGAATGTTGTGAGTGGCATGACCTCCAGAATGTTGTGAGTGGCATGACCTCCAGAATGTTGTGAGTGGCATGACCTCCAGAATGTTGTGAGTGGCATGACCTCCAGAATGTTGTGAGTGGCATGACCTCCAGAATGTTGTGAGTGGCATGACCTCCAGAATGTTGTGAGTGGCATGACCTCCAGAATGTTGTGAGTGGCATGACCTCCAGAATGTTCTGAGTGGCATGACCTCCAGAATGTTGTGAGTGGCATGACCTCCAGAATGTTGTGAGTGGCATGACCTCCAGAATGATCTCCAGAATGTTGTGAGTGGCATGACCTCCAGAATTGTGTGAGCGGCATGACCTCCAGAATGTTGTGAGTGACATGACCTCCAGAATGTTGAGAGTGGCATGACCTCCAGAATGTTGTGAGTGACATGATCTCCAGAATGTTGTGAGTGGCATGACCTCCAGAATGTTGTGAGTGGCATGACCTCCAGAGTGTCGTGAGTGGTATGACCTCCAGATTGCTGTGAGTGGCATGACCTCCAGAATGTTGAGAGTGGCATGACCTCCAGAATGTTGTGAGTGGCATGACCTCCAGAATGTTGTAAGTGGCATGACCTCCGAATGTTGTGAGTGGCATGACCTCCAGAATGTTGTGAGTGGCATGACCTCCAGAATGTTGTGAGTGGCATGTCCTCCAGAATGTTGTGAGTGGCATGACCTCCAGAATGTTGTGAGTGGCATGACCTCCAGAATGTTGTGAGTGGCATAACCTCCAGAATGTTGTGAGTGGCATGACCTCCAGAATGTTGTGAGTGGCATGACCTCCAGAATGTTGTGAGTGTGAGTGGCATGACCTCCAGAATGTTGTGAGTGGCATGACCTCCAGAATGTTGTGAGTGGCATGACCTCCAGAATGTTGTGGCAGTGTTGTGATGACCTCCAGAATGTTGTGAGTGGCATGACCCTCCAGAATGTTGTGAGTGGCATGACCTCCAGAATGTGGCATGTCCAGAGTTGGAGTGGCATGACCTCCAGAATGTTGGGAGTGGCATGACCTCCAGAATGTTGTGAATGGCATGACCTCCAGAATGTTGTGAGTGGCATGACCTCCAGAATGTTGTGAGTGGCATGACCTCCACAATGTTTTGAGTGGCATGACCTACAGAATGTTGTGAGTGGCATGACCTCCAGAATGTTGTGAGTGGCATGGCCTCCAGAATGTTGTGAGTGGCATGACCTCCAGAATGTTGTGAGTGAATGTTGTGAATGGCATGACCTCCAGAATGTTGTGAGTGGCATGACCTCCAGAATGTTGTGAGTGGCATGAACTCCAGAATGTTGTGAATGGCATGACCTCCAGAATGTTGTGAGTGGCATGACCTCCAGAATGTTGTGAGTGGCATGACCTCCAGAATGTTGTGAGTGGCATGACCTCCAGAATGTTGTGAGTGGTATGACCTCCAGAATGTTGTGAGTGTTGCATGACCTCCAGAATGTTGTGAGTGGCATGACCTCCAGAATGTTGTGAGTGGCATGACCTCCAGAATGTTGTGAGTGGCATGACCTCCAGAATGTTGTGAGTGGCATGACCTCCAGAATGTTGTGAGTGGCATGACCTCCAGAATGTTGTGAGTGGCATGACCTCCAGAATGTTGTGAGTGGCATGACCTCCAGAATGTTGTGAGTGGCATGCCCACCAGGATGTTTTGAGTGGCATGACCTCCAGAATGTGGTGAGTGGCATGACCTCCAGAATGTTGTGAGTGGCATGACCTCCAGAATGTTGTGAGTGGCATGACCTCCAGAAAGTTCTGAGTGACATGACCTCCAAAATGTTGTGAGTGGCATGACATGTTGTGAGTGGCATGACCTCCAGAATGTTGTGTGGCATGACCTGAATGTTGTGAGTTGCATGACCTCCAGATTGTTGTGAGTGGCATGACCTCCAGAATGTTGTGAGTGGCATGACCTCCAGCATGTTTTGAGTGGCATGACCTCCAAAATGTTGTGGCATGAGTGTTGTGAGTGGCATGACCTCCAGAATGTTGTGAGTGGCATGACCTCCAGAATGTTGTGAGAGGCATGACCTCCAGAATGTTGTGAGTGGCATGACCTCCAGAATGTTGTGAGTGGCATGACCTCCAGAATGTTGTGAGTGGCATGACCTCCAGAGTGTTGTGAGTGGCATGACCTCCAGAATGTTGTGAGTGGCATGACCTCCAGAATGTTGTGAGTGGCATGACCTCCAGAATGTTGTGAGTGGCATGACCTCCAGAATGTTGTGAGTGGCATGACCTCCAGAATGTTGTGAGTGGCATGACCTCCAGAATGTTGTGAGTGGCATGACCTCCTGAATGTTGTGAGTGGCATGACCTCCAGAATGTTGTGAGTGGCATGACCTCCAGAATGTTGTGAGTGGCATGACCTCCAGAATGTTGTGAGTGGCATGACTTCCAGAATGTTGTGAGTGGCATGACCTCAAGAATGTTGTGAGTGGCATGACCTCCAGACCATCCATGACCTCCAGAATGTTGTGAGTGGCATGACCTCCAGAATGTTGTGAGTGGCATGTCCCTTCAGATTGTTGTGAGTGGCATGACCTCCACAAGGTTGTGAGTGGCATAACCTCCACAAGGTTGTGAATGGCATGACCTCCAGAATGTTGTGAGTGGCATGACCTCCAGAATGTTGTGAGTGGCATGACCTCCAGAATGTTGTGAGTGGCATGACCTCCAGAATGTTGTGAGTGGCATGACCTCCAGAATGTTGTGAGTGGCATGACCTCCACAAGGTTGTGAGTGGCATGACCTCCAGAATGTTGTGAGTGGCATGACCTCCAGAATGTTGTGAGTGGCATGACCTCAAGGTTGTGAGTGGCATGACCTACAGAATGTTGAGTGGCATGACCTCCAGAATGTTGTGAGAGGCATGGCCTCCAGAATGTTGTGAGTGGCATGACCCCCAGAATGTTGTGAGTGGCATGACCTCCAGAATGTTGTGAGTGGCATGACCTCCAGAATGGTGTGAGTGGCATGACCTCCAGAATGTTGTGAGTGGTATGACCTCCAGAATGTTGTGAATGGCATGACCTCCAGAATGTTGTTAGTGGCATGACCTCCAGAAAGTTGTGAGTGACATGACCTCCAAAATATTGTGAGTGGCATGACCGCCATGATGTTGTGAGTGGCATGACCTCCAGAATGTTGTGAGTGGCATGACCTCCAGAATGTTGTGAGTGGCATGACCTCCAGAATGTTGAGTGGCATGACCTCCAGAATGTTGTGAGTGGCATGACCTCCAGAATGTTGTGAGTTGATGACCTCCAGAATGTTGTGAGTGGCATGACCTCCACAAGGTTGTGAGTGGCATAACCTCCAGAATGTTGTGAGTGGCATGAAGTCCAGAATGTTGTTAGTGCCATGACCTCCAGAATGTTGTGAGTGGCATGACGTCCAGAATGTTGTTAGTGGCATGACCTCCAGAATGTTGTGAGTGGCATGACGTCCAGAATGTTGTTAGTGGCATGACCTGCAGAATGTTGTTAGTGGCATGACCTCCAGAATGTTGTGAGTGGCATGACGTCCAGAATGTTGTTAGTGGCATGACCTCCACAAGATTGTGAGTGGCATGACCTCCAGAATGTTGTGAGTGGCATGACATCTAGAATGTTGTTAGTGGCATGACCTCCACAAGGTTGTGAGTGGCATGACCTCCAGAATGTTAGTGGCATGACCTCCAGAATGTTGTGAGTGGCATGACCTCCAGAATGTTGTGAGAGGCATGACCTCCAGAATGTTGTGAGTGGCATGACCTCCAGAATGTTGTGAGTGGCATGACCTCCAGAATGTTGTGAATGGCACGACCTCCAGAGTGTTGTGAGTGGCATGACCTCCAGAATGTTGTGAGTGGCATGACCTCCAGAATGTTGTGAGTGGCATGACCTCCAGAATGTTGTGAGTGCCATGACCTCCAGAATGTTGTGAGTGGCATGACCTCCAGAATGTTGTGAGTGGCAATACCTCCAGAATGTTGTGAGTGGCATGACCTCCAGAATGTTGTGAGTGGCATGACCTCCAGAATGTTGTGAGTGGCATGACCTCCAGAATGTTGTGAGTGGCATGACCTCCAGAATGTTGTGAGTGGCATGACCTCCAGAATGTTGTGAGTGGCATGAGTGTTGCATGACCTCCAGAATGTTGTGAGTGGCATTACCTCCAGAATGTTTTGATTGGCATGACCTCCAGAATGTTGTGAGTGAGTGGCATGACCTCCAGAATGTTGTGAGTGGCATGACCTCCAGTTGTGAGTGGCAGTGAATGTTGTGAGTGGCATGACCTCCAGAATGTTGTGAGTGGCATGACCTCCAGAATGTTGTGAGTGGCATGACCTGTTGTGAGTGGCATGACCTCCAGAATGTTGTGAGTGGCATGACCTCCAGAATGTTGTGAGTGGCATGACTTCCAGAATGTTGTGAGTGGCATGACCTCCAGAATGTTGTGAGTGGCATGACCTACAGAATGTGCGTGGCATGACCTCCAGAATGTTGTGAGTGGCATGACCTCCAGTGAGTGGCATGACCGCCAGAATGTTGTGAGTGGCATGACCTCCAGAATGTTGTGAGTGGCATGACCTCCAGAATGTTGTGAGTGGCATGACCTCCAGAATGTTGTGAGTGGCATGACCTCCAGAATGTTGTGAGTGGCATGACCTCCAGAATGTTGTGAGTGGCATGACCTCCAGAATGTTGTGAGTGGCATGACCTCCAGAATGACCTGCAGAATGTTGTGAGTGGTATGACCTACAGAATGTTGTGAGTGGCATGACCTTCAGAATGTTGTGAGTGGCATAACCTCCAGAATGTTGTGAGTGGCATGACCTCCAGAATGTTGTGAGTGGCATGACCTCCAGAATGTTGTGAGTGGCATGACCTCCAGAATGTTGTGAGTGACATGACCTCCAGAATGTTGTGAGTGGCATGACCTCCAGAATGTTGTGAGTGGCATGACCTCCAGAATGTTGTGAGTGGCATGACCTCCAGAATGTTGTGAGTGACATGACCTCCAGAATGTTATGAGTGGCATAACCTCCACCTCCAAAATGTTGTGAGTGGCATGACCTCCAGAATGTTGTGAGTGGCATGACCTCCAGAATGTTGTGAGTGGCATGACCTCCAGAATGTTGTGAGTGGCATGTCCTCCAGAATGTTGTGAGTGGCATGACCTCCAGAATGTTGTGAGTGGCATGACCTCCAGAATGTTGTGAGTGGTATAACCTCCAGAATGTTGTGAGTGGCATGACCTCAAGAATGTTGTGAGTGGCATGTCCTCCAGAATGTTGTGAGTGGCATGACCTCCAGAATGTTGTGAGTGGCATGACCTCCAGAATGTTGTGAGTGGCATGACCTCCAGAATGTTGTGAGTGGCATGACCTCCAGAATGTTGTGAGTGGCATGACCTCCAGAATGTTGTGAGTGGCATGACCACCAGGACGTTGTGAGAGTAATGACCTCCAGAATGTTGTGAGTGGCATGATCTCCAGAATGTTGTGAGTGGCATGACCTCCAGAATGTTGTGAGTGGTATGACCTCCAGAATGTTGTGAGTGGCATGACCTCTAGGATGTTGTGAGTGGCATGACCTCCAGGATGTTGTGAGTGCCATGACCTCCAGGATGTGAGTGGCATGACCTCCAGAATGTTGTGAGTGGCATTGCCTTCAGAATGTTGTGAGTGGCATGACCTCCACAAGGTTGTGAGTGGCATAACCTCCACAAGGTTGTGAATGGCATGACCTCCAGAATGTTGTGAGTGGCATGACCTCCAGGATGTTGTGAGTGGCATGACCTCCAGGATGTTGTGAGTGGCATGACCTCCAGAATGTGAGTGGCATGAACTCCAGAATGTTGTGAGTGGCATGACCTCCACAAGGTTGTGAGTGGCATGACCTCCAGAATGTTGTGAGTGGCATGACCTCCAGAATGTTGAGTGGCATGACCTCCTCAAGGTTGTGAGTGGCATGACCTACAGAATGTTGTGAGTGGCATGACCTGCAGAATGTTGTGAGTGGCATGGCCTCCAGAATGTTGTGAGTGGCATGACCCCCAAAATGTTGAGTGGCATGACCTCCAGAATGTTGTGAGTGGCATGACCTCCAGAATGGTGTGAGTGGCATGACCTCCAGAATGTTGTGAGTGGTATGACCTCCAGAATGTTGTGAATGGCATGACCTCCAGAATGTTGTTAGTGGCATGACCTCCAGAAAGTTGTGAGTGACATGACCTCCAAAATATTGTGAGTGGCATGACCTCCAGAATGTTGTGAGTGGCATGACCTCCAGAATGTTGTGAGTGGCATGACCTCCAGAATGTTGTGAGTGGCATGACCTCCAGAATGTTGAGTGGCATGACCTCCAGAATGTTGTGAGTGGCATGACCTCCAGAATGTTGTGAGTTTATGACCTCCAGAATGTTGTGAGTGGCATGACCTCCACAAGGTTGTGAGTGGCATAACCTCCAGAATGTTGTGAGTGGCATGAAGTCCAGAATGTTGTTAGTGCCATGACCTCCAGAATGTTGTGAGTGGCATGACGTCCAGAATGTTGTTAGTGGCATGACCTCCAGAATGTTGTGAGTTGGCATGACGTCCAGAATGTTGTTAGTGGCATAACCTGCAGAATGTTGTCAGTGGCATGACCTCCAGAATGTTGTGAGTGGCATGACGTCCAGAATGTTGTTAGTGGCATGACCTCCACAAGATTGTGAGTGGCATGACCTCCAGAATGTTGTTAGTGGCAGTGAATGTTGTGAGTGGCATGACCTCCAGAATGTTGTGAGAATGTCCAGAATGTTGTGAGTGGCATGACCTCCAGAATGTTGTGAGTGGCATGACCTCCAGAATGTTGTGAATGGCACGACCTCCAGAGTGTTGTGAGTGGCATGACCTCCAGAATGATGTGATGACCTCCAGAATGTTGTGAGTGGCATGACCTCCAGAATGTTGTGAGTGGCATGACCTCCAGAATGTTGTGAGTGGCATGACCTCCAGAATGTTGTGAGTGGCATGACCTCCAGAATGTTGTGAGTGGCATGACCTCCAAAATGTTGTGAGTGGCATGACCTCCAGAATGTTGTGAGTAGCATGACCTCCAGAATGTTGTGAGTGGCATGACCTCCAGAATGTTGTGAGTGGCATGACCTCCAGAATGTTGTGAGTGGCATGACCTCCAGAATGTTGTGAGTGGCATGACCTCCCGAAGGTAGTGAGTGGCATGACCTCTAGAATGTTGTGAGTGGCATGACCTCCAGAACGTTGTGAGTGGCATGACCTCCAGAATGTTGTGAGTGGCATGACCTCCAGAATGTTATGAGTGGCATGGCCTCCAGAATGTTGTGAATGGCATGACCTCAAGAATGTTGTGAGTGGCATGACCTCCAGAATGTTGTGAGTGGCATGACCTCCAGAATGTTGTGAGTGGCATGACCTCCAGAATGTTGTGAGTGGCATGACCTCCAGAATGTTGTGAGTGGCATGACCTCAAGAATGTTGTGAGTGGCATGACCTCCAGAATGTTGTGAGTGGCATGACCTCCAGAATGTTGTGAGTGGCATGACCTCCTGTTGTGAGTGGCAGAAGAATGTTGTGAGTGGCATGACCTCCAGAATGTAGTGAGTTGAATGACCTCCAGAATGTTGTGAGTGGCATGACCTCCAGAATGTTGTGAGTGGCATGACCTCCAGAATGTTGCGAGTGGCATCAACTCCAGAATTGTGTGAGTGGCATGACCTCCAGGATGTTGTGAGTGGCATGACCTGCAGGATGTTGTGAGTGGCATGGCCTCCAGAATGTTGACATCCAGAGTTGTGAGTGGCATGACCTCCAGAATGTTGTGAGTGGCATGACCTCCAGAATGTTGTGAGTGGCATGACCTCCAGAATGTTTCGAGTGGCATTACCTCCAGAATGTTGTGAGTGGTATGACCTCCAGAATGTTTCGAGTGGCATGACCTCCAGAATGTTGTGAGTGGCATGACCTTCTGAATGATGTGAGTGGCATGACCTCCAGAATGTTGTGAGTGGCATGACCTCCAGAATGTTGTGAGTGGCATGACCTCCAGAATGTTTCGAGTGGCATTACCTCCAGAATGTTGTGATTGGCATGACCTCCAGAATGTTATAAGTGGCATGACTTCCAGAATGTTGTGAGTGGCATTACCTCCAGAATGTTGTGAGTGGCATGACTTCCAGAATCTTGTGAGTGGCATGACCTCCAGAATGTTGTGAGTGGCATGACCACCAGGATGTGAGTGGCATGACCTCCATGACCTCCAGAATGTTGTGAGTGGCATGAGAATGTTGTGAGTGGCATGACTCCAGAATGTTGTGAGTGGCATGACCTCCAGAATGTTGTGAGTGGCAGTGAATGTTGTGAGTGGCATGACCTCCAGAATGTTGTGACATGACCTCCAGAATGTTGTGTGGCAGTGACATGACCTCCAGAATGTTGTGAGTGGCATGACCTCCAGAATGTTGTGAGTGGCGTGACCTCCTGAATGTTGTGAGTGGCATGACCTCCAGAATGTTGTGAGTGGCAGTCCAGAATGTTGTGAGTGGCATGACCTCCAGAATGTTGTGAGTGGAATGTTGTGAGTGGCATGACCTCCAGAATGTTGTGAGTGGCATGACCTCCAGAATGTTGTGAGTGGCATGACCTCCAGAATGTGAATGTTGTGAGTGGCATGACCTCCAGAATGTTGTTAGTGACATGACCTCCAGAATGTTGTGAGTGGCATGACCTCCAGAATGTTGTGAGTGGCATGACCTCCAGAATGTCCAGAATGTTTTGAGTGGCTGGCCTCCAGAATGTTGTTAGTGGCATGACCTCCAGAATGTTGTGAGTGGCATGACCTCCAGAATGTTGTGAGTGGCATGACCTCCAGAAAGTTGTGAGTGGCATGTCCTCCAGAATGTTGTGAGTGGCATGACCTCCAGAATGTTGTGAGTGGCATGACCTCCAGAATGTTGTGAGTGGCATGACCTCCAGAATGTGAGTGTGAGTGTCGTGAGTGGCATGACCTCCAGAATGTTGTGAGTGGCATGACCTCCAGAATGTTGTGAGTGGCATGACCTCCAGAATGTTGTGAGTGGCATGACCTCCAGAATGTTGTGAGTGGTATAACCTCCAGAATGTTGTGAATGGCATGACCTCAAGAATGTTGTGAGTGACATGTCCTCCAGAATGTTGTGAGTGGCATGACCTGCAGAATGTTGTGAGTGGCTTGACCTCCAGAATGTTGTGAGTGGCATGTCCTCCAGAATGTTGTGAGTGGCATGACCTCCAGAATGTTGTGAGTGGCGTGACCTCCAGAATGTTGTGAGTGGCATGTCCAGAATGACATGACCTCCAGAATGTTGTGTTGTGAGTGGCATGACCTCCAGAATGTTGTGAGTGGCATGACCTCCAGAATGTTGTGAGTGGCATGACCTCCAGAATGTTGTGAGTGGCATGACCTCCAGAATGTTATAAGTGGCATGACTTCCAGAATGTTGTGAGTGGCATGATCCAGAATGTTGTGACCTCCAGAATGTTGTGAGTGGCATGACCTCCAGAATGTTGTGAGTGGCGTGACCTCCAGAATGTTGTGAGTGGTATAATCTCCAGAATGTTGTGAGTGGCATGACCTCAAGAATGTTGTGAGTGGCATGTCCTCCAGAATATTGTGAGTGGCATGACCTCCAGAACGTTGTGAGTGGCATGACCTCCAGAATGTTGTGAGTGGCATGACCTCCAGAATGTTGTGAGTGGCATGACCTCCAGAATGTTGTAAGTGGCATGACCTCCAGAATGTTGTGAGTGGCATGACCTCCAGAATGTTGTAAGTGGCATGACCTCCAGAATGTTGTAAGTGGCATGACCTCCAGAATGTTGTGAGTGACATGACCTCCAGAATGATGTGAGTGGCATGACCTCCAGAATGTTGTGAGTGGCATGACCTCCAGAATGTTGTAAGTGGCATGTCCAGAGTTGTGAGTGGCATGACCACCAGAATGTTGTGAGTGGTATGACCTCCAAAATGTTGTGAGGGGCTTGACCTCCAGAATGTTGTGAGTGGCATGACCTCCAGAATGTTGTGAGTGGCATGACCTCCAGAATGTTGTGAGTGGCATGACCTCCAGAATGTTGTGAGTGGCATGACCTCCAGAATGTTGTGAGTGGCATGACCTCCAGAATGTTGTGAGTGGCATGACCTCCAGAATGTTGTGAGTGGCATGACCTCCAGAATGTTGTGAGTGGCATGACCTCCAGAATGTTGTGAGTGGCATGACCTCCAGAATGTTGTGAGTGGCATGACTTCCAGAATGTTGTGAGTGGCATGACCTCCAGAATGTTGAGAGTGGCATGACCTACGGAATGTTGTGAGTGGCATGACCTGTTGTGAATGACATGAACTCCAGAATGTTGTGAGTGGCATGACCTCCAGAATGTTGTGAGTGGCATGACCTCCAGAATGTTGTGAGTGGTATGACCTCAAGAATGTTGTGAGTGGCCTCCAGAATGTTGTTAGTGGCAGACCTCCAGAAAGTTGTGAGTGACATGACCTCCAGAGTGGCATGACCTCCAGATGTTGTGAGTGGCATGACCTCCAGAATGTTGTGAGTGGCATGACCTCCAGAATGTTGTGAGTGGCATGACCTCCAGAATGTTGTGAGTGGCATGACCTCTGTTGTGAGTGGCATGACCTCCAGAATGTTGTGAGTGGCATGACCTCCAGAATGGTGTGAGTGGCATGACCTCCAGAATGTTGTGAGTGCACATGACCTCCAGAATGTTGTGAGTGGCATGACCCAGAATGTTGTGAGTGGCATGACCTCCAGAATGTTGAGTGGCATGACCTCCAGAATGTTGTGAGTGGCATGACCTCCAGAATGTTGTGAGTGGCATGACATGATCTCCAGAATGTTGTGAGAGGCGTGACCTCCAGAATGTTGTGAGTGGCATGACCTCCAGAATGTTGTGAGAGGCATGACCTCCAGAATGTTGTGAGTGGCATGACCTCCAGAATGTTGTGAGTGGCATGACCTCCAGAATGTTGTGAGTGGCATGACCTCCAGAATGTTGTGAGTGGCATGACCTCCAGAATGTTGTGAGTGGCATGACCTCAAGAATGTTGTGAGTGGCATGTCCTCCAGAATGTTGTGAGTGGCATGACCTCCAGAATTTTGTGAGTGGCATGTCCTCCAGAATGTTGTGAGTGGCATGACCTTCTGAATGTTGTGAGTGGCATGACCTCCAGAATGTTGTGAGTGGCATGACCTCCGGAATGTTGTGAGTGGCATGACCTTCTGAATGTTGTGAGTGGCATGACCACCAGAATGTCGTGAGTGGCATGACCTCCAGAATGTTGTGAGTGTGAGTGGCATGACCTCCAGAATGTTGTGAGTGGCATTGCCTTCAGTGGTGAGTGGCATGACCTCCAGATTGTTGTGAGTGGCACGACCTCCAGAATGTTGTGAGTGGCATGACCTCCAGAATGTTGTGAGTGGCATGACATCCAGAATGTTGTGAGTGGCATGACCTCCAGGATGACCTCCAGAATGTTGTGAGTGGCATGACCTCCAGAATGTTGTGAGTGGCATGACCTCCACAAGGTTGTGAGTGGCATGACCTCCAGAAAGTTGTGAGTGGCATGTCCTCCAGAATGTTGTGAGTGGCATGACCTCCAGAATGTTGTGAGTGGCATGACCTCCAGAAAGTTGTGAGTGGCATGTCCTCCAGAATGTTGTGAGTGGCATGACCTCCAGAATGTTGTGAGTGGCATGACCTCCAGAATGTTGTGAGTGGCATGACCTCCAGAATGTTGTGAGTGGCATGACCTCCAGAATGTTGTGAGTGGCATGACCTCCAGAATGTTGTGAGTGGCATGACATCCAGAATGTTGTGAGTGGCATGACCAGAATCATGACAGAATGTTGTGAGTGGCATGACATGACATGACTCCAGAATGTTGTGAGTGGCATGACCTCCAGAATGTTGTGAGTGGCATGACCTCCAGAATGTTGTGAGTGGCATGACCTCCAGAATGTTGTGAGTGGCATGACCTCCAGAATGTTGTGAGTGGCATGACCTCCAGAATGTTGTGAGTGGCATGACCTCCAGAATGTTGTGAGTGGCATGACCTCCAGAATGTTGTGAGTGGCATGACCTCCAGAATGTTGTGAGTGCCATGACCCAGAATGTTGTGAGTGGCATGACCATGACCTCCAGAATTGTGAGTGGCATGACCTCCAGAATGTTGTGAGTGGCATGACCTCCAGAATGTTGTTAGTGGCATGACATCCAGAATGTTGTGAGTGGCATGACCTCCAGAATGTTGTGATGATGACCTCCAGAATGTTGTGAGTGGCATGACCTCCAGAATGTTGTGAGTGGCATGACTTCCAGAATGTTGTGAGTGGCATGACCTCCAGAATGTTGTGAGTGGCATGACCTACAGAATTTTGTGAGTGGCATGAACACCAGAATGTTGTGAGTGGCATGACCTCCAGAATGTTGTGAGTGGCATGACCTACAGAATTTTGTGAGTGGCATGAACACCAGAATGTTGTGAGTGGCATGACCTCCAGAATGTTGTGAGTGGCATGACCTCCAGAATGTTGTGAGTGGCATGACCTCCAGAATGTTGTGAGTGGCATGACCTCCAGAATGTTGTGAGTGGCATGACCTCCAGAATGTTGTGAGTGGCATGACCTCCAGAATGTTGTGAGTGGCATGACTTCCAGACTGTTGTGAGTGTGACCTCCAGTGTTGTGAGTGGCATGACCTCCAGAATGTTGTGAGTGGCATGACCTCCAGAATGTTGTGAGTGTGACCTCCAGAATGTTGTGAGTGGCATGACCTCCAGAATGTTGTGAGTGGCATGACCTCCAGAATGTTGTGAGTGTGAGTGGCATGACCTCCAGAATGTTGTGAGTGGCATGACCTCCAGAATGTTGTGAGTGGCATGACCTCCAGAATGTTGTGAGTGGCATGACCTCCAGAATGTTGTGAGTGTTGTGAGTGGCATGACCTCCAGAATGTTGTGAGTGGCATGACCTCCAGAATGTTGTGAGTGGCATGACCTCCAGAATGTTGTGATGACCTCCAGAATGTTGTGAGTGGCATGACCTCCAGAATGTTGTGAGTGGCATGACCTCCAGAATGTTGTGAGTGGCATGACCTCCAGAATGTTGTGAGTGGCATGACCTCCAGAATGTTGTGAGTGGCATGACCTCCAGAATGTTGTGAGTGGCATGACCTCCAGAAAGTTGTGAGTGGCATGACCTCCAGAATGTTGTGAGTGGCATGACCTTCTGAATGTTGTGAGTGGCATGACCTCCAGAATGTTGTGAGTCGCATGACTTCCAGAATGTTGTGAGTGGCATGACCTCCGGAATGTTGTGAGTGGCATAACCTCCAAAATGTTTTGAGTGGCATGACCTGTTGTGAGTGGCATGACCTCCATGTTGTGAGACCTCCAGAACGTTGTGAGTGGCATGACCTCCAGAATGTTGTGAGTCGCATGACTTCCAGAATGTTGTGAGTGGCATGACCTCCGGAATGTTGTGAGTGGCATAACCTCCAAAATGTTTTGAGTGGCATGACCACCAGAATGTCGTGAGTGGCATTACCTCCAGAATGTTGTGAGTTGCATGTCCTCCAGAATGTTGTGAGTGGCATGACATCCAGAATGTTGTGAGTGGCATGACCACCAGGATATGAGTGGCATGACCTCCAGAATGTTGTGAGTGACATGACATCCAGAATGTTGTGAGTGGCATGACCTCCAGAATGTTGTGAGTGGCAGTGAATGTTGTGAGTGGCATGACCTCCAGATGATCCAGAATGTGAGTGGCATGACCTCCAGAATGTTGTGAGTGGCATGACCTCCAGAATGTTGTGAGTGGCATGACCTCCAGAATGTTGTGAGTGGCATGACCTCCAGAATGTTGTGAGTGGCATGACCTCCAGAATGTTGTGAGTGGCATTACCTCCAGAATGTTGTGAGTGGCATGACCTCCAGAATGTTGTGAGTGGCATGACCTCCAGAATGTTGTGAGTGGCATGACCACCAGGATGTGAGTGGCATGACCTCCAGAATGTTGTGAGTTGCATGACTTTCAGAATGTTGTGAGTGGCATGACTTTCAGAATGTTGTGAGTGGCATGACCTCCAGAATGTTGTGAGTGGCAATGACCTCCACAATGTTGTGAGTGGCATGACCTGCAAGATGTGAGTGACATGGCCTCCAGAATGTTGTGAGTGGTATGACCTCCAGAATGTTGTGAGTGGCATGACATCCAGAATGTTGTGAGTTGCATGACCTCCAGAATGTTGTGAGTGGCATGACCTCCAGAATGTTGAGAGTGGCATGACCTACTGAATGTTGTGAGTGGCATGACCTCCAGAATGTTGTGAGTGGCTGGCCTCCAGAATGTTGTGAGTGGCATGACCTCCAGAATGTTGTGAGTGGCATGACCTCCAGAATGTTGTGAGTGGCATGACCTCCAGAATGTTGTGAGTGGCATGTCCTCCAGAATGTTGTGAGTGGCATGACCTGCAGAATGTTGTGAGTGGCATGACCTCCAGAATGTTGTGAGTGGCATGACCTCCAGAATGTTGTGAGTGGCATGACCTCCAGAATGTTGTGAGTGGCATGACCTCCAGAATGTTGTGAGTGGCATGACCTCAAGAATGTTGTGAGTGGCATGACCTCCAGAATGTTGTGAGTGGCATGACCTCCAGAATGTTGTGAGTGGCATGACCTCCAGAATGTTGTGAGTGGCATGACCTCCAGAATGTTGTGAGTGGCATGACCTCCAGAATGTTGTGAGTGGCATGACCTCCAGAATGTTGTGAGTGGCATGACCTCCAGAATGTTGTGAGTGGCATGACCTCCAGAATGTCGTGAGTGGCATGATCTCCAGAATGTTGTGAGTGGCATGACCTCCAGAATGTTGTGAGTGGCATGACCTCCAGAATGTTGTGAGTGGCATGACCTCCAGAATGTTGTGAGTGGCATGACCTCCAGAATGTTGTGAGTGGCATGACCTCCAGAATGTTGTGAGTGGCATGACCTCCAGAATGTTGTGAGTGGCATGACCTCCAGAATGTTGTGAGTGGCATGACCTCCAGAATGTGAGTGGCATGACCTCCAGAATGTGAGTGGCATGACCTCCAGAATGTTGTGAGTGGCATGACCTTCAGAATGTTGTGAGTGGCATGACCTCCAGAATGTTGTTAGTGGCATGACTTCCAGAATGTTGTGAGTGGCATGACCTCCAGAATGTTGTGAGTGGCATGACCTCAAGAATGTTGTGAGTGGCATGACCTCCATGACCTCCATGTTGTGAGTGGCATGACCTCCAGAATGTTGTGAGTGGCATGACCTCCAGAATGTTGTGAGTGGCATGACCTCTAGAATGTTGTGAGTGGCATGACCTCCATAATGTTGTGAGTGGCATGACCTCCAGAATGTTGTGAGTGGCATGACCTCCAGAATGTTGTGAGTGGCATGACCTCCAGAATGTTGTGAGTGGCATGACCTCCAGAATGTTGTGAGTGGCATGACCTCCAGAATGTTGTGAGTGGCATGACCTCCAGAATGTTGTGAGTGGCATGACCTCAAGAATGTTGTGAGTGGCATGACCTCCAGAATGTTGTGAGTGGCATGACCTCCAGAATGTTGTGAGTGGCATGACCTCCAGAATGTTGTGAGTGACATGACATCCAGAATGTTGTGAGTGGCATGACCTCCAGAATGTTGTGAGTGGCATGACCTCCAGAATGTTGTGAGTGGCATGTCCTCCAGAATGTTGTGAGTGGCATGACCTCCAGAATGTTGTTAGTGGCATGACCTCCAGAATGTTGTGAGTGGCATGACCTCCAGAATGTTGTGAGTGGCATGACCTCCAGAATGTTGTGAGTGGCATGTCCTCCAGAATGTTGTGAGTGGCATGACCTCCAGAATGTTGTGAGTGGCATGACCTCCAGAGTGGCATGTTGTTAGTGGCATGACCTCCAGAATGTTGTGAGTGGCATGACCTCCAGAATGTTGTGAGTGGCATGACCTCCAGAATGTTGTGAGTGGCATGACCTCCAGAATGTTGTGAGTGGCATGACCTCCAGAATGTTGTGAGTGAATGTTGTGAGTGGCATGACCTCCAGAATGTTGTGAGTGCCATGACCTCCAGAATGTTGTGAGTGGCATGACCTCCAGAATGTTGTGAGTGGCATGACCTCCAGAATGTTGTGAGTGGCATGACCTCCACATGACCTCCAGAATGTTGTGAGTGGACATGACCTCCAGAATGTTGTGAGTGGTTGTGAGTGGCATGACCTCCAGAATGTTGTGAGTGGCAAGACCTCCAGAATGTTGTGAGTGGCATGATCTCCAGAATGATGTGAGTGGCATGACCTCCAGAATGTGAGTGGCATGACCTCCAGAATGTTGTGAGTGGCATGACCTCCAGAATGTTGTGAGTGGCATGACCTCCAGAATGTTGTGAGTGGCATGACCTCCAGAATGTTGTGAGTGGCATGACCTCCAGAATGTTGTGAGTGGCATGACCTCCAGAATGTTGTGAGTGGCATGACCTCCAGAATGTTGTGAGTGGCATGACGTCCAGAATGTTGTTAGTGGCATGACCTCCAGAATGTTGTGAGTGGCATGACGTCCAGAATGTTGTTAGTGGCATGACCTCCAGAATGTTGTGAGTGGCATGACGTCCAGAATGTTGTTAGTGGCATGACCTCCAGAATGTTGTGAGTGGCTTGACCTCCAGAATGTTGTGAGTGACATGACCTCCAGAATGTTGTGAGTGGCATGTCCTCCAGAATGTTGTGAGTGGCATGACCTCCAGAATGTTGTTAGTGGCATGACCTCCAGAATGTTGTGAGTGGCATGACCTCCAGAATGTTGTGAGTGGCATGACCTCCAGAAAGTTGTGAGTGGCATGTCCTCCAGAATGTTGTGAGTGGCATGACCTTCAAAATGTTGTGAGTGGCATGACCTCCAGAATGTTGTGAGTGGCATAACCTCCAGAATGTTGTGAGTGGCATGACCTCCAGAATGTTGTGAGTGGCATTACCTCCAGAATGTTGTGAGTGGCATGACCTCCAGAATGTTGTGAGTGGCATGACCTCCAGAATGTTGTGAGTGGCATGACCTCCAGAATGTTGTGAGTGGCATGACCTCCAGAATGTTGTGAGTGGCATGACCTCCAGAATGTTGTGAGTGGCATGACCTCCAGAATGTTGTGAGTGGCATGACCTCCAGAATGTGAGTGTGAATGTGTGAGTGACATGACCTCCAGAATGTTGTGAGTGGCATGACCTCCAGAATGTTGTGAGTGGACATGTTGTGAGTGGCATGACTCCAGAATGTTGTGAGTGGCATGACCTCCAGAATGTTGTGAGTGGCATGACCTCCAGTGAGTGGCATGACCTCCAGAATGTTGTGAGTGGCATGACCTCCAGAATGTTGTGAGTGGCATGACCTCCAGAATGTTGTGAGTGGCATGACCTCCAGAATGTTGTGAGTGGCATGACCTCCAGAATGTTGTGAGTGGCATGACCTCCAGAATGTTGTGAGTGGCATGACCTCCAGAATGTTGTGAGTGGCATGACCTCCAGAATGTTGGGAGTGGCATGACCTCCAGAATGTTGGCATGACCTCCAGAGTGGAGTGGCATGACCTCCAGAATGTTGGGAGTGGCATGACCTCCAGAATGTTGGGAGTGGCATGACCTCCAGAATGTTGTGAGTGGCATGACCTCCAGAATGTTGTGAGTGGCATGACCTCCAGAATGTTGTGGCATGAGAATGTTGTGAGTGGCATGACCTCCAGAATGTTGTGAGTGACATGACCTCCAGAATGTTGTGAGTGGCATGACCTCCAGAATGTTGTGAGTGGCATCATCTCCAGAATTGTGTGAGTGGCATGACCTCCAGAATGTTGTGAGTGGCATGACCTGCAAGATGTTGTGAGTGACATGGCCTCCAGAATGTTGTGAGTGGTATGACCTCCAGAATGTTTCGAGTGGCATGACCTCCAGAATGTTGTGAGTGGCATGACCTTCAGAATGATGAGAGTGGCATGACCTCCAGAATGTTGTGAGTGGCATGACCTCCAGAATGTTGTGAGTGGCATGACCTCCAGAATGTTTCGAGTGGCATTACCTCCAGAATGTTGTGAGTGGCATGACCTCCAGAATGTTGTGAGTGGCATGACCTCCAGAATGTTGTGAGTGGCATGACCTCCAGAATGTTGTGAGTGGCATGACCTCCAGAATGTTGTGAGTGGCATGACCTCCAGAATGTTGTGAGTGGCATGACCTCCAGAATGTTGTGAGTGGCATGTCCTCCACAGAATGTTTTGAGTGGCATGACCTGCAGAATGTTGTGAGTGGCATGACCTCCAGAATGTTGGCATGACCCCCAAAATGTTGAGTGGAATGACCTCCAGAATGTTGTGAGTGGCATGACCTCCAGAATATTGTGAGTGGCATGACCTCCAGAATGTTGTGAGTTGTATGACCTCCAGAATGTTGTGAGTGGCATGACCTCCAGAATGTTGTTAGTGGCATGACCTCCAGAAAGTTGTGAGTGACATGACCTCCAAAATATTGTGAGTGGCATGACCGCCATGATGTTGTGAGTGGCATGACCTCCAGAATGTTGTGAGTGGCATGACCTCCAGAATGTTGTGAGTGGCATGACCTCCAGAATGTTGAGTATCATGACCTCCAGAATGTTGTGAGTGGCATGACCTCCAGAATGTTGTGAGTTGATGACCTCCAGAATGTTGAGAGTGGCATGACCTCCACAAGGTTGTGAGTGGCATAACCTCCAGAATGTTGTGAGTGGCATGAAGTCCAGAATGTTGTTAGAGCCATGACCTCCAGAATGTTGTGAGTGGCATGACGTCCAGAATGTTGTTAGCGGCATGACCTCCAGAATGTTGTCTGTGGCATGACGTCCAGAATGTTGTTAGTGGCATGACCTGCAGAATGTTGTTAGTGGCATGACCTCCAGAATGTTGTGAGTGGCATGACGTCCAGAATGTTGTTAGTGGCATGAGTGATTGTGAGTGGCATGACCTCCAGAATGTTGTGAGTGGCATGACATCTAGAATGTTGTTAGTGGCATGACCTCCAGAATGTTGTGAGTGGCATGACCTCCAGAATGTTGTGAGTGGCATGACCTCCAGAATGTTGTGAGTGGCATGACCTCCAGAATGTTGTGAGTGGCATGACCTCCAGAATGTTGTGAGTGGCATGACCTCCAGAATGTTGTGAGTGGCATGACCTCCAGAATGTTGTGAGTGGCATGACCTCCAGAATGTTGTGAGTGGCATGACCTCCAGAATGTTGTGAGTGGCATGACCTCCAGAATGTTGTGAGTGGCATGACCTCCAGAATGTTGTGAGTGGCATGACATCCAGAATGTTGCGAGTGGCATGACCTCCAGAATGGTGTGAGTGGCATGACCTCCAGAATGTTGTGAGTGGCATGACCTCCAGAATGTTGTGAGTGGCATGACCTCCAGAATGTTGTGAGTGGCATGACCTCCAGAATGTTGTGAGTGGCATGACCTCCAGAATGTTGTGAGTGGCATGACTTCCAGAATGTTGTGAATGGCATGACCTCCAGACCTCCAGAATGTTGTGAGTGGCATGACCTCCAGAATGTTATGAGTGGCATGACCTCCAGAATGTTGTGAGTGGCATGACCTCCAGAATGTTGTGAGTGGCATGACCTCCAGAATGTTGTGAGTGGCATGACCTCCAGAATGTTGTGAGTGGCATGACCTCCAGAATGTTGTGAGTGGCATGACCTCCAGAATGTTGTGAGTGGCATGACCTCCAGAATGTTATGAATGGCATGACCTCCAGAATGTTGTGAGTGACATGACCTCCAGAATGTTATGAGTGGCATAACCTCCATAATGTTGTGAGTGGCATGGCCTCCAGAATGTTGTGACTGGCATGACCTCCAGAATGTTGTGAGTGGCATGACCTCCAGAATGTTGTGAGTGGCATGACCTCCAGAATGTTGTGAGTGGCATGACCTCCAGAATGTTGTGAGTGGCATGACCTCCAGAATGTTGTGAGTGGCATGACCTCCAGAATGTTGTGAGAGGTATGACCTCCAGAATGTTGTGAGTGGCATGACCACCAGAATGTTGTGAGTGGCATGACCTCCAAAATGTTGTGAGTGGCATGACCGCCTGAATGTTGTGAGTGGCATGACCTCCAGGATGTTGTGAGTGGCATGACCTCCAGAATGTTGTGAGTGGCATGACCGCCAGGATGTTGTGAGTGGCATGACCTCCAGAATGTTGTGAGTGGCATGACCACCAGGACGTTGTGAGAGGCATGACCTCCAGAATGTTGTGAGTGGCATGACCTCCAGAATGTTGTGAGTGGCATGACCTCCAGAATGTTGTGAGTGGCATGACCTCCAGGATGTTGTGAGTGGCATGACCTCCAGGATGTTGTGAGTGGCATGACCTCCAGGATGTTGTGAGTGGCATGACCTCCAGAATGTTGTGAGTGGCATTGCCTCCAGAATGTTGTGAGTGGCATGACCTCCACAAGGTTGTGAGTGGCATAACCTCCACAAGGTTGTGAATGGCATGACCTCCAGAATGTTGTGAGTGGCATGACCTCCAGGATGTTGTGAGTGGCATGACCTCCAGGATGTTGTGAGTGGCATGACCTCCAGAATGTGAGTGGCATGACCTCCAGAATGTTGTGAGTGGCATGATCTCCTCAATGTTTTGAGTGGCATGACCTACAGAATGTTGTGAGTGGCATGACCTCCAGAATGTTGTGAGTGGCATGACCTACAGAATGTTGTGAGTGGCATGACCTCCAGAATGTTGTGAGTGGCATGGCCTCCAGAATGTTGTGAGTGGCATGACCCCCAGAATGTAGTGAGTGGCATGACTTCCAGAATGGTATGAGTGGCATGACCTCCAGAATGTTGTGAGTGGTATGACCTCCAGAATGTTGTGAGTGGCATGACCTCCAGAATGTTGTGAGTGGCATGAACTCCAGAATGTTGTGAATGGCATGACCTCCAGAATGTTGTGAGTGGCATGTCCTCCAGAAAGTTGTGAGTGACATGACCTCTAAAATGTTGTGAGTGGCATGACCGTCAGGATGTTGTGAATGGCATGAACTCCAGAATGTTGTGAGTGGCATGACCTCCAGAATGTTGTGAGTGGCATGACCTCCAGAATGTTGTGAGTGGCATGACCTCCAGGATGTTGTGAGTGGCATGACCTCCAGAATGTTGTGAGTGGCATGACCTCCAGAATGTTGTGAGTGGCATGACCTCCAGAATGTTGTGAGTGGCATGACCTCCAGAATGTTGTTAGTGGCATGACCTCCAGAATGTTGTGAGTGGCATGACCTCCAGAATGTTGTGAGTGGCATGACCTCCAGAATGTTGTGACCTCCATTAGTGTGACCTCCAGAAGGTTGTTAGTGGCATGACCTCCAGAATGTTGTGAGTGGCATGACCTCCACCATGTTGTGAGTGGCATGCCCTCCAGAATGTTGTGAGTGGCATGACCTCCAGGATGTTGTGAGTGGCATAACCTCCAGAATGTTGGGAGTGGCATAACCACCAGAATGTTGGGAGTGGCATGACCTCCAGAATGTTGGGAGTGGCATGACCTCCAGAATGTTGGGAGTGGCATGACCTCCAGAATGTTGGGAGTGGCATGACCTCCACCATGTTGTGAGTGGCATGACCTCCAGAATGTTGTGAGTGGCATGACCTCCAGAATGTTGTTAGTGGCATGACCTCCAGAATGTTAGTAGCATGACCTCCACAAGGTTGTGAGTGGCATGACCTCCAGAATGTTGTTAGTGGCATGACCTCCAGAATGTTAGTGGCATGACCTCCAGAATGTTGTGAGTGGCATGACCTCCAGAATGTTGTTAGTGGCATGACCTCCAGAATGTTAGTGGCATGACCTCCAGAATGTTGTTAGTGGCATGACCTCCAGAATGTTAGTGGCATGACCTCCAGAATGTTAGTGGCATGACCTCCAGAATGTTAGTGGCATGACCTCCAGAATGTTAGTGGCATGACCTCCAGAATGTTGTGAGTGGCATGACCTCCAGAATGTTGTGAGTGGCATGACCTCCAGAATGTTGTGAGTGGCATGACCTCCAGAATGTCAGTGGCATGACCTCCAGAATGTCAGTGGCATGACCTCCAGAATGTCAGTGGCATGACCTCCAGAATGTTAGTGGCATGACCTCCAGAATGTTAGTGGCATGACCTCCAGAATGTTAGTGGCATGACCTCCATAAGGTTGTTAGTATATCATTTTATAATGAATATTAATGAATATTAAATAATATAAAAATAAAAATAAGCAAGTTTTCAATATATTCTTCTTGATAACAAAAATAAAAATGATAATAATAAGAAACAAAAACATTATTATTATTATTATTATTATTATTATTATTATTATTATTATTATTATTATTATTATTATTATTATTATTATTATTATTATTATTATTATTATTATTATTGTATTTATTATACACCCAAGAAGTGTGTCTCACAACATACATTGAATTTGCTCTTATTAAAATTTTAGAGATCAAAATTATCTTAACTGGTTGTGAAGAGGTTATATACAGTGTTATTAACTCTGGTGTATCAGACAGTGTTATTAACTCTGGTGTATCAGACAGTGTTATTAACTCTGGTGTATCAGACAGTGTTATTAACTCTGGTGTATCAGACAGTGTTATTAACTCTGGTGTATCAGACAGTGTTATTAACTCTGGTGTATCAGACAGTGTTATTAACTCTGGTGTATCAGACAGTGTTATTAACTCTGGTGTATCAGACAGTGTTATTAACTCTGGTGTATCAGACAGTGTTATTAACTCTGGTGTATCAGACAGTGTTATTAACTCTGGTGTATCAGACAGTGTTATTAACTCTGGTGTATCAGACAGTGTTATTAACTCTGGTGTATCAGACAGTGTTATTAACTCTGGTGTATCAGACAGTGTTATTAACTCTGGTGTATCAGACAGTGTTATTAACTCTGGTGTATCAGACAGTGTTATTAACTCTGGTATTATTAAACTCTGGTGACAGTGTTATTAACTCTGGTGTATCAGACAGTGTTATTAACTCTGGTGTATCAGACAGTGTTTAACTCTGGTGTATTAACTCTGGTGTATCAGACAGTGTTATTAACTCTGGTGTATCAGACAGTGTTATTAACTCTGGTGTATCAGACAGTGTTATTAACTCTGGTGTATCAGACAGTGTTATTAACTCTGGTGTATCAGACAGTGTTATTAACTCTGGTGTATCAGACAGTGTTATTAACTCTGGTGTATCAGACAGTGTTATTAACTCTGGTGTATCAGACAGTGTTATTAACTCTGGTGTATCAGACAGTGTTATTAACTCTGGTGTATCAGACAGTGTTATTAACTCTGGTGTATCAGACAGTGTTATTAACTCTGGTGTATCAGACAGTGTTATTAACTCTGGTGTATCAGACAGTGTTATTAACTCTGGTGTATCAGACAGTGTTATTAACTCTGGTGTATCAGACAGTGTTATTAACTCTGGTGTATCAGACAGTGTTATTAACTCTGGTGTATCAGTGTTATTAACTCTGGTGTATCAGACAGTGTTATTAACTCTGGTGTATCAGACAGTGTTATTAACTCTGGTGTATCAGACAGTGTTATTAACTCTGGTGTATCAGACAGTGTTATTAACTCTGGTGTATCAGACAGTGTTATTAACTCTGGTGTATCAGACAGTGTTATTAACTCTGGTGTATCAGACAGTGTTATTAACTCTGGTGTATCAGACAGTGTTATTAACTCTGGTGTATCAGACAGTGTTATTAACTCTGGTGTATCAGACAGTGTTATTAACTCTGGTGTATCAGACAGTGTTATTAACTCTGGTGTATCAGACAGTGTTATTAACTCTGGTGTATCAGACAGTGTTATTAACTCTGGTGTATCAGACAGTGTTATTAACTCTGGTGTATCAGACAGTGTTATTAACTCTGGTGTATCAGACAGTGTTATTAACTCTGGTGTATCAGACAGTGTTATTAACTCTGGTGTATCAGACAGTGTTATTAACTCTGGTGTATCAGACAGTGTTATTAACTCTGGTGTATCAGACAGTGTTATTAACTCTGGTGTATCAGACAGTGTTATTAACTCTGGTGTATCAGACAGTGTTATTAACTCTGGTGTATCAGACAGTGTTATTAACTCTGGTGTATCAGACAGTGTTATTAACTCTGGTGTATCAGACAGTGTTATTAACTCTGGTGTATCAGACAGTGTTATTAACTCTGGTGTATCAGACAGTGTTATTAACTCTGGTGTATCAGACAGTGTTATTAACTCTGGTGTATCAGACAGTGTTATTAACTCTGGTGTATCAGACAGTGTTATTAACTCTGGTGTATCAGACAGTGTTATTAACTCTGGTGTATCAGACAGTGTTATTAACTCTGGTGTATCAGACAGTGTTATTAACTCTGGTGTATCAGACAGTGTTATTAACTCTGGTGTATCAGACAGTGTTATTAACTCTGGTGTATCAGACAGTGTTATTAACTCTGGTGTATCAGACAGTGTTATTAACTCTGGTGTATCAGACAGTGTTATTAACTCTGGTGTATCAGACAGTGTTATTAACTCTGGTGTATCAGACAGTGTTATTAACTCTGGTGTATCAGACAGTGTTATTAACTCTGGTGTATCAGACAGTGTTATTAACTCTGGTGTATCAGACAGTGTTATTAACTCTGGTGTATCAGACAGTGTTATTAACTCTGTTATTAACTCTGGTGTATCAGACAGTGTTATTAACTCTGGTGAATCAGACAGTGTTATTAACTCTGGTGTATCAGACAGTGTTATTAACTCTGGTGTTATTTATTAACTCTGGTGTATCAGACAGTGTTATTAACTCAGGTGTATCAGACAGTGTTATTAACTCTGGTGTATCAGACAGTGTTATTAACTCTGGTGTATCAGACAGTGTTATTAACGCTGTGTATCATGTTATTACTCTGGTGTATCAGACAGTGTTATTAACTCTGGTGTATCAGACAGTGTTATTAACTCTGGTGTATCAGACAGTGTTATTAACTCTGGTGTATCAGACAGTGTTATTAACTCTGGTGTATCAGACAGTGTTATTAACTCTGGTGTATCAGACAGTGTTATTAACTCTGGTGTATCAGACAGTGTTATTAACTCTGGTGTATCAGACAGTGTTATTAACTCTGGTGTATCAGACAGTGTTATTAACTCTGGTGTATCAGACAGTGTTATTAACTCTGGTGTATCAGACAGTGTTATTAACTCTGGTGTATCAGACAGTGTTATTAACTCTGGTGTATCAGACAGTGTTATTAACTCTGGTGTATCAGACAGTGTTATTAACTCTGGTGTATCAGACAGTGTTATTAACTCTGGTGTATCAGACAGTGTTATTAACTCTGGTGTATCAGACAGTGTTATTAACTCTGGTGTATCAGACAGTGTTATTAACTCTGGTGTATCAGACAGTGTTATTAACTCTGGTGTATCAGACAGTGTTATTAACTCTGGTGTATCAGACAGTGTTATTAACTCTGGTGTATCAGACAGTGTTATTAACTCTGGTGTATCAGTGTTATTAACTCTGGTGTATCAGACAGTGTTATTAACTCTGGTGTATCAGACAGTGTTATTAACTCTGGTGTATCAGACAGTGTTATTAACTCTGGTGTATCAGACAGTGTTATTAACTCTGGTGTATCAGACAGTGTTATTAACTCTGGTGTATCAGACAGTGTTATTAACTCTGGTGTATCAGACAGTGTTATTAACTCTGGTGTATCAGACAGTGTTATTAACTCTGGTGTATCAGACAGTGTTATTAACTCTGGTGTATCAGACAGTGTTATTAACTCTGGTGTATCAGACAGTGTTATTAACTCTGGTGTATCAGACAGTGTTATTAACTCTGGTGTATCAGACAGTGTTATTAACTCTGGTGTATCAGACATTGTTTTTTTATCTGGTGTATCAGACAGTGTTATTAACTCTGGTGTATCAGACAGTGTTATTAACTCTGGTGTATCAGACAGTGTTATTAACTCTGGTGTATCAGACAGTGTTATTAACTCTGGTGTATCAGACAGTGTTATTAACTCTGGTGTATCAGACAGTGTTATTAACTCTGGTGTATCAGACAGTGTTATTAACTCTGGTGTATCAGACAGTGTTATTAACTCTGGTGTATCAGACAGTGTTATTAACTCTGGTGTATCAGACAGTGTTATTAACTCTGGTTTATCAGACAGTGTTATTAACTCTGGTGTATCAGACAGTGTTATTAACTCTGGTGTATCAGACAGTGTTATTAACTCTGGTGTATCAGACAGTGTTATTAACTCAGACAGTGTTATTAACTCTGGTGTATCAGACAGTGTTATTAACTCTGGTGTATCAGACAGTGTTATTAACTCTGGTGTATCAGACAGTGTTATTAACTCTGGTGTATCAGACAGTGTTATTAACTCTGGTGTATCAGACAGTGTTATTAACTCTGGTGTATCAGACAGTGTTATTAACTCTGGTGTATCAGACAGTGTTATTAACTCTGGTGTATCAGACAGTGTTATTAACTCTGGTGTATCAGACAGTGTTATTAACTCTGGTGTATCAGACAGTGTTATTAACTCTGGTGTATCAGACAGTGTTATTAACTCTGGTGTATCAGACAGTGTTATTAACTCTGGTGTATCAGACAGTGTTATTAACTCTGGTGTATCAGACAGTGTTATTAACTCTGGTGTATCAGACAGTGTTATTAACTCTGGTGTATCAGACAGTGTTATTAACTCTGGTGTATCAGACAGTGTTATTAACTCTGGTGTATCAGACAGTGTTATTAACTCTGGTGTATCAGACAGTGTTATTAACTCTGGTGTATCAGACAGTGTTATTAACTCTGGTGTATCAGACAGTGTTATTAACTCTGGTGTATCAGACAGTGTTATTAACTCTGGTGTATCAGACAGTGTTATTAACTCTGGTGTATCAGACAGTGTTATTAACTCTGGTGTATCAGACAGTGTTATTAACTCTGGTGTATCAGACAGTGTTATTAACTCTGGTGTATCAGACAGTGTTATTAACTCTGGTGTATCAGACAGTGTTATTAACTCTGGTGTATCAGACAGTGTTATTAACTCTGGTGTATCAGACAGTGTTATTAACTCTGGTGTATCAGACAGTGTTATTAACTCTGGTGTATCAGACAGTGTTATTAACTCTGGTGTATCAGACAGTGTTATTAACTCTGGTGTATCAGACAGTGTTATTAACTCTGGTGTATCAGACAGTGTTATTAACTCTGGTGTATCAGACAGTGTTATTAACAGTCTGGTGTATCAGACAGTGTTATTAACTCTGGTGTATCAGACAGTGTTATTAACTCTGGTGTATCAGACAGTGTTATTAACTCTGGTGTATCAGACAGTGTTATTAACTCTGGTGTATCAGACAGTGTTATTAACTCTGGTGTATCAGACAGTGTTATTAACTCTGGTGTATCAGACAGTGTTATTAACTCTGGTGTATCAGACAGTGTTATTAACTCTGGTGTATCAGACAGTGTTATTAACTCTGGTGTATCAGACAGTGTTATTAACTCTGGTGTATCAGACAGTGTTATTAACTCTGGTGTATCAGACAGTGTTATTAACTCTGGTGTATCAGACAGTGGTGTATCAGACAGTGTTATTAACTCTGGTGTATCAGACAGTGTTATTAACTCTGGTGTATCAGACAGTGTTATTAACTCTGGTGTATCAGACAGTGTTATTAACTCTGGTGTATCAGACAGTGTTATTAACTCTGGTGTATCAGACAGTGTTATTAACTCTGGTGTCAGACAGTGTTATTAACTCTGGTGTATCAGACAGTGTTATTAACTCTTGTGTATTAGACAGTGTTATTAACTCTGGTGTATCAGACAGTGTTATTAACTCTGGTGTATCAGACAGTGTTATTAACTCAGACAGTGTTATTAACTCTGTGTATCAGACAGTGTTATTAACTCTGGTGTATCAGACAGTGTTATTAACTCTGGTGTATCAGACAGACAGTGTTATTAACTCTGGTGTATCAGACAGTGTTATTAACTCTGGTGTATCAGACAGTGTTATTAACTCTGGTGTATCAGACAGTGTTATTAACTCTGGTGTATCAGACAGTGTTATTAACTCTGGTGTATCAGACAGTGTTATTAACTCTGGTGTATCAGACAGTGTTATTAACTCTGGTGTATCAGACAGTGTTATTAACTCTGGTGTATCAGACAGTGTTATTAACTCTGGTGTATCAGACAGTGTTATTAACTCTGGTGTATCAGACAGTGTTATTAACTCTGGTGTATCAGACAGTGTTATTAACTCTGGTGTATCAGACAGTGTTATTAACTCTGGTGTATCAGTGTATCAGACAGTGTTATTAACTCTGGTGTATCAGACAGTGTTATTAACTCTGGTGTATCAGACAGTGTTATTAACTCTGGTGTATCAGACAGTGTTATTAACTCTGGTGTATCAGACAGTGTTATTAACTCTGGTGTATCAGACAGTGTTATTAACTCTGGTGTATCAGACAGTGTTATTAACTCTGGTGTATCAGACAGTGTTATTAACTCTGGTGTATCAGACAGTGTTATTAACTCTGGTGTATCAGACAGTGTTATTAACTCTGGTGTATCAGACAGTGTTATTAACTCTGGTGTATCAGACAGTGTTATTAACTCTGGTGTATCAGACAGTGTTATTAACTCTGGTGTATCAGACAGTGTTATTAACTCTGGTGTATCAGACAGTGTTATTAACTCTGGTGTATCAGACAGTGTTATTAACTCAGACAGTGTTATTAACTCTGGTGTATCAGACAGTGTTATTAACTCTGGTGTATCAGACAGTGTTATTAACTCTGGTGTATCAGACAGTGTTATTAACTCTGGTGTATCAGACAGTGTTATTAACTCTGGTGTATCAGACAGTGTTATTAACTCTGGTGTATCAGACAGTGTTATTAACTCTGGTGTATCAGACAGTGTTATTAACTCTGGTGTATCAGACAGTGTTATTAACTCTGGTGTATCAGACAGTGTTATTAACTCTGGTGTATCAGACAGTGTTATTAACTCTGGTGTATCAGACAGTGTTATTAACTCTGGTGTATCAGACAGTGTTATTAACTCTGGTGTATCAGACAGTGTTATTAACTCTGGTGTATCAGACAGTGTTATTAACTCTGGTGTATCAGACAGTGTTATTAACTCTGGTGTATCAGACAGTGTTATTAACTCTGGTGTATCAGACAGTGTTATTAACTCTGGTGTATCAGACAGTGTTATTAACTCTGGTGTATCAGACAGTGTTATTAACTCTGGTGTATCAGACAGTGTTATTAACTCTGGTGTATCAGACAGTGTTATTAACTCTGGTGTATCAGACAGTGTTATTAACTCTGGTGTATCAGACAGTGTTATTAACTCTGGTGTATCAGACAGTGTTATTAACTCTGGTGTATCAGACAGTGTTATTAACTCTGGTGTATCAGACAGTGTTATTAACTCTGGTGTATCAGACAGTGTTATTAACTCTGGTGTATCAGACAGTGTTATTAACTCTGGTGTATCAGACAGTGTTATTAACTCTGGTGTATCAGACAGTGTTATTAACTCTGGTGTATCAGACAGTGTTATTAACTCTGGTGTATCAGACAGTGTTATTAACTCTGGTGTATCAGACAGTGTTATTAACTCTGGTGTATCAGACAGTGTTATTAACTCTGGTGTATCAGACAGTGTTATTAACTCTGGTGTATCAGACAGTGTTATTAACTCTGGTGTATCAGACAGTGTTATTAACTCTGGTGTATCAGACAGTGTTATTAACTCTGGTGTATCAGACAGTGTTATTAACTCTGGTGTATCAGACAGACAGTGTTATTAACTCTGGTGTATCAGACAGTGTTATTAACTCTGGTGTATCAGACAGTGTTATTAACTCTGGTGTATCAGATTAACTCTGGTGTATCAGACAGTGTTATTAACTCTGGTGTATCAGACAGTGTTATTAACTCTGGTGTATCAGACAGTGTTATTAACTCTGGTGTATCAGACAGTGTTATTAACTCTGGTGTATCAGACAGTGTTATTAACTCTGGTGTATCAGACAGTGTTATTAACTCTGGTGTATCAGACAGTGTTATTAACTCTGGTGTATCAGACAGTGTTATTAACTCTGGTGTATCAGACAGTGTTATTAACTCTGGTGTATCAGACAGTGTTATTAACTCTGGTTTATCAGACAGTGTTATTAACTCTGATATATCAGTGTTTTTAACTCTGGTGTATCAGACAGTGTTATTAACTCTGGTGTATCAGACAGTGTTATTAACTCTGGTGTATCAGACAGTGTTATTAACTCTGGTGTATCAGACAGTGTTATTAACTCTGGTGTATCAGACAGTGTTATTAACTCTGGTGTATCAGACAGTGTTATTAACTCTGGTGTATCAGACAGTGTTATTAACTCTGGTGTATCAGACAGTGTTATTAACTCTGGTGTATCAGACAGTGTTATTAACTCTGGTGTATCAGACAGTGTTATTAACTCTGGTGTATCAGACAGTGTTATTAACTCTGGTGTATCAGACAGTGTTATTAACTCTGGTGTATCAGACAGTGTTATTAACTCTGGTATCAGTATTAACAGACAGTGTTATTAACTCTGGTGTATCAGACAGTGTTATTAACTCTGGTGTATCAGACAGTGTTATTAACTCTGGTGTATCAGACAGTGTTATTAACTCTGGTGTATCAGACAGTGTTATTAACTCTGGTGTATCAGACAGTGTTATTAACTCTGGTAAATCTGATAAATCAGTGTTTTTAACTCTGGTGTATCAGACAGTGTGATTAACTCTGTGTATTGTTATTAACTCTGGTGTATCAGACAGTGTTATTAACTCTGGTGTATCAGACAGTGTTATTAACTCTGGTGTATCAGACAGTGTTATTAACTCTGGTGTATCAGACAGTGTTATTAACTCTGGTGTATCAGACAGTGTTATTAACTCTGGTGTATCAGACAGTGTTATTAACTCTGGTGTATCAGACAGTGTTATTAACTCTGGTGTATCAGACAGTGTTATTAACTCTGGTGTATCAGACAGTGTTATTAACTCTGGTGTATCAGACAGTGTTATTAACTCTGGTGTATCAGACAGTGTTATTAACTCTGGTGTATCAGACAGTGTTATTAACTCTGGTGTATCAGACAGTGTTATTAACTCTGGTGTATCAGACAGTGTTATTAACTCTGGTGTATCAGACAGTGTTATTAACTCTGGTGTATCAGACAGTGTTATTAACTCTGGTGTATCAGACAGTGTTATTAACTCTGGTGTATCAGACAGTGTTATTAACTCTGGTGTATCAGACAGTGTTATTAACTCTGGTGTATCAGACAGTGTTATTAACTCTGGTGTATCAGACAGTGTTATTAACTCTGGTGTATCAGACAGTGTTATTAACTCTGGTGTATCAGACAGTGTTATTAACTCTGGTGTATCAGACAGTGTTATTAACTCTGGTGTATCAGACAGTGTTATTAACTCTGGTGTATCAGACAGTGTTATTAACTCTGGTGTATCAGACAGTGTTATTAACTCTGGTGTATCAGACAGTGTTATTAACTCTGGTGTATCAGACAGTGTTATTAACTCTGGTGTATCAGACAGTGTTATTAACTCTGGTGTATCAGACAGTGTTATTAACTCTGGTGTATCAGACAGTGTTATTAACTCTGGTGTATCAGACAGTGTTATTAACTCTGGTGTATCAGACAGTGTTATTAACTCTGGTGTATCAGACAGTGTTATTAACTCTGGTGTATCAGACAGTGTTATTAACTCTGGTGTATCAGACAGTGTTATTAACTCTGGTGTATCAGACAGTGTTATTAACTCTGGTGTATCAGACAGTGTTATTAACTCTGGTGTATCAGACAGTGTTATTAACTCTGGTGTATCAGACAGTGTTATTAACTCTGGTGTATCAGACAGTGTTATTAACTCTGGTGTATCAGACAGTGTTATTAACTCTGGTGTATCAGACAGTGTTATTAACTCTGGTGTATCAGACAGTGTTATTAACTCTGGTGTATCAGACAGTGTTATTAACTCTGGTGTATCAGACAGTGTTATTAACTCTGGTGTATCAGACAGTGTTATTAACTCTGGTGTATCAGACAGTGTTATTAACTCTGGTGTATCAGACAGTGTTATTAACTCTGGTGACAGTGTTATTAACTCTGGTGTATCAGACAGTGTTATTAACTCTGGTGTATCAGACAGTGTTATTAACTCTGGTGTATCAGACAGTGTTATTAACTCTGGTGTATCAGACAGTGTTATTAACTCTGGTGTATCAGACAGTGTTATTAACTCTGGTGTATCAGACAGTGTTATTAACTCTGGTGTATCAGACAGTGTTATTAACTCTGGTGTATCAGACAGTGTTATTAACTCAGACAGTGTTATTAACTCTGGTGCATCAGACAGTGTTATTAACTCTGGTGTATCAGACAGTGTTATTAACTCTGGTGTATCAGACAGTGTTATTAACTCTGGTGTATCAGACAGTGTTATTAACTCTGGTGTATCAGACAGTGTTATTAACTGGTGTATCAGACAGTGTTATTAACTCTGGTGTATCAGACAGTGTTATTAACTCTGGTGTGTTATTAACTCTGGTGTATCAGACAGTGTTATTAACTCAGACAGTGTTATTATCTCTGGTGTATCAGACAGTGTTATTAACTCTGGTGTATCAGACAGTGTTATTAACTCTGGTGTCAGACAGTGTTATTAACTCTGGTGTCAGACAGTGTTATTAACTCTGGTGTATCAGACAGTGTTATTAACTCTGGTGTATCAGACAGTGTTATTAACTCTGGTGTATCAGACAGTGTTATTAACTCTGGTGTATCAGACAGTGTTATTAACTCTGGTGTCAGACAGTGTTATTAACTCTGGTGTATCAGACAGTGTTATTAACTCTGGTGTATCAGACATTAACTCTGTGTTATTAACTCTGGTGTATCAGACAGTGTTATTAACTCTGGTGTATCAGACAGTGTTATTAACTCTGGTGTATCAGTGTTATTAACTCTGGTGTATCAGACAGTGTTATTAACTCTGGTGTATCAGACAGTGTTATTAACTCTGGTGTATCAGACAGTGTTATTAACTCTGGTGTATCAGACAGTGTTATTAACTCTGGTGTATCAGACAGTGTTATTAACTCTGGTGTATCAGACAGTGTTATTAA
>NW_027195630.1:90000-155147 GCF_038502225.1 Cherax quadricarinatus | reverse complement strand
TCATTAGTGCTTTTATTTTTTCTGAATCCAAATTGGCAGGGGTTGAGTATGTTTTGTGCCGTTATAAATGAATATAGTCTCCTGTGCATGAGTTTCTCAAAGATTTTGGATAGCAATGGTAAGTTTGATATTGGCCTATAGTTGTTTAAATCTGTAGGGTCACCACCTTTATGTATTTGGCTTCAAGGTGAAGCTTTGGTTGTGATTTAAGAAGTAGTTTGGAGGGAAATGGAGGAATGGTAGTTTGGAATGGGGTGATATCCCATGGAGTGGAGAAGTGCCATTGTTGCCATAGATCTTGTATCTGATGCATGCGGAGGTCGGTACCATTTTTTTCGATCCATCTGGAGGGGTGTTCACTAGTGCTGAGGAAAGTTTGGATGGCTTCTGTGCAGGGGTTTGAATGGGCTTGCCTGAGCATATTAACCCCAATTAGGATATTTCTTTCAGTAACACGATCTCTGATGCTTGGAATTTTGATTGGTTTTAGTATTGAAAATGGCTTGAAACTGAGCTCAAATTAGCGGAAATGTTAAATTTTTGCCGATGTTCAAGAGTAAACAAATGACCCCACACGTCTAATACACATAAGCTGGTGGGTCTAATATACATTCACAAATGTGCTGATATTATTTATACAATTATTACAATATTGCATGACAGTAAATCTTTTATGTTTTGGTTTGAATAAAAATTCATTATGTGAATTAAATATCAAAATGGAATTCATTTGTAAAGCCTGAAAACATAACTAATGAACAGAGGAAATGTTAGTTTACTTCCAGGAATGTCTGCATTGTTTATTTCCAGGAATGTCTGCATTGTTTACTTCCAGGAATGCCTGCATTGGAATATTTTGAACTTTGCATTAAATTGGCCAAATTACCAATTTCCAATCACTTTATTTTGTAGTTGAAACAGTTGAGTTGGTGATTTCTTGTGCTCAATCGATAGAATAGAAGTAATACTAGTGAAATAGCTAAGAATTTTGTAGACTGGAATGAGGTAATTGGCGAGTCAAAGGTAATGGGAGTCCAAGTCAGCAAAATCGCCGATGCATATACATATATCGCTGACGCAGCAAAATTCGCGAGAGGATAATTTCGTCAATTTTCCATCAAATTTCATACTTTTTGTTTTATTACCTTCAGAAAAAGAATCTCTACCATTTCATAAGAAAAAAAACAAAATTATTTTTTGAAAATTCTTGGTCACTGGCGTGCACTTTGAAATTTGGCCTCTGGACCCTGAAAGGGTTAAGCTTAACCCTTTCAAGGTCCAAGGCTAAAATCGGAAGGGGTGCCCCAGTGTCCAAGAAATTTAGAAAAAAAAAAAAAAATTATTTTTTTCTTACAGAATTAGAGTATATTTTTGTGAAGGTAATAAAGCAAAAAAAAGAAATCTGATCAGTACTTACCAAGATACAGAGGCTAGAAGTTGACCCAAAATGACCGGGTGGTGGCAACATTGGCGATTTCCACAAACTCGCATTTTTTTATTTTACGATTTTTATACTTTTTTCTTTTCTATTTTTTTCTTTTCCTAGTAACATTTGTGGCCTGTGAGACCAATACTGTATATAATGTATATATATAAACTGACTGTATTGAACACAATAACCGCACTAAAGTTATTACTATAATATTGTTTACCACTCAAAATACTTGTTACTTTCCCTGACAATACAGTGGACCCCCGCATACCGTCGGCATCACATAACGTTCAATCCGCATACCGCTCGCTTTTATCGCAAAAATTTTGCCTCGCATACCGCTCAAAAACCCGCTCACCACTCTTCGTCCGAGACGCGTCCAATGTGCGCCCTTAGCCAGCCTCACATGTGCCGCCGGTGGCATTGTTTACCAGCCAGCCTCCGCGGTAACATCCAAGCATACAATCGGAACATTTCGTATTATTACAGTGTTTTTGGTGATTTTATCTGCAAAATAAGTGACCATGGGCCCCAAGAAAGCTTCTAGTGCCAACCCTACAGCAATAAGGGTGAGAATTACTATAGAGATGAAGAAAGAGATCATTGATAAGTATGAAAGTGGAGTGCGTGTCGCCGACCTGGCCAGGTTGTACAAGAAACCCAAATCAACCATCGCAACAGAAAGGCAATCAAGGAAGCTGTTCTTGCCAAAGGTTTAACTGTGTTTTCGAAACAGAGATCGCAAGTGATGGAAGATGTTGAGAGACTCTTATTGGTGTGGATAAATGAAAAACAGCTAGCAGGAGATAGCATCTCTCAAGCGATCATAAGCGAAAAGGCTAGGAAGTTGCATGAGGATTTAATTAAAAAAATGCCTGCAACTAGTGATGATGTGAGTGAATTTAAGGCCAGCAAAGGTTGGTTTGAGAGATTTAAGAAGCGTAGTGGCATACATAGTGTGATAAGGCATGGTGAGGCTGCCAGTTCGGACCACAAAGCTGCTGAAAAATATGTGCATGAATTCAAGGAGTACATAGACAGTGAAGGACTGAAACCTGAACAAGTGTTTAATTGTGATGAAACAAGCCTGTTTTGGAAGAAAATGCCAAGCAGGACCTACATTACTCAGGAGGAAAAGGCACTCCCAGGACATAAGCCTATGAAAGACAGGCTTACTTTGTTGATGTGTTCCAATGCTACTGGTGATTGCAAAGTGAAGCCTTTATTAGTGTATCACTCTGAAACTCCCAGACCGTTCAGGCAAAAGAATGTCCTCAAGGCTAATTTGTGTGTGCTGTGGAGGGCAAACAGTAAGGCATGGGTCACTAGGGACTTTTTCTATGACTGGTTACACCATGCATTTGCCCCAATGTGAAAGATTACCTAACTGAAAAGAAATTAGAACTTAAGTGCCTCCTGGTGTTAGACAATGCCCCTGGTCATCCTACAGACGTGGCAGAGCGACTTTATGGGGACATGAAATTCATTAAGGTGAAGTTTTTGCCTCCTAATACCACTCCTCTCCTGCAGCCCATGGACCAGCAGGTTATTGCAAACTTCAAAAAACTGTACACAAAAGCTCTGTTTGAAAGGTGCTTTGTAGTGACCTCAGAAACTCAACTGACTCTAAGAGAGTTTTGGAGAGAGCACTTTAATATCCTCAATTGTGTAAACCTTATAGGTAAGGCTTGGGAGGGAGTGACTAAGAAGACCTTGAACTCTGCTTGGACGAAACTGTGGCCAGAATGTGTAGACAAAAGGGATTTTGAAGGGTTTGAGGCTAACCCTGAGAGGATTATGCCAGTTGAGGAATCCATTGTGGCATTGGGAAAGTCCTTGGGGTTGGAGGTTAGTGGGGATGATGTGGAAGAGTTGGTGGAGGAGGACAATGAAGAACTAACCACTGATGAGCTGATAGATCAACTTCAACAGCAAGAGGCCAGACCTGAGGAAACTGGTTCAAAGGAGGGGAGAGAGAAATTGAAGAAATTGCCTACTACAAAGATTAAGGAAATCTGTGCAAAGTGGCTTGAAGTGCAAACCTTCACGATGAAAATCACCCTCACACAGCTATTGCAAGCCATGTTGGCAACCTGTACACTGACAATGTTGTGAAACACTTTAGGGAAGTCATAAAGGAACGAGAGGTACAGGCCACTATGGACAGATATGTTGTGCGAAAGAAGTCCAGTGACTCTGAAGCTGGTCCTAGTGGCATTAAAAGAAGAAGGGAAGTAACCCCAGAAAAGGACTCAACACCTCAAGTCTTAATGGAAGGGGATTCCCCTTCTAAACACTAACACTCTCTCTCCCCTCCTCCCATCCCATCAATCATCACCAGATCTTCAATAAAAGTAAGTGTCATGTAATTGTGCATGCCTTTTTCAGTTTGTGTGTATTAAAATTAACATTTCATGTGGTAAAAATTTTTTTTTTTCATACTTTTGGGTGTCTTGCACGGATTAATTTGATTTCCATTATTTCTTATGGGGAAAATTCATTCGCATACCGATCATTTCGCATAAAATGAGCCCTCTTGCACGGATTAAAGTCGCTATGCGGGGGTCCACTGTAGTTTCCATCAAGGGCTGGTCAAAGAATAGTTCAAAGAATTCCAGTTCATTTGCAGTGTTTCCAAGGGAACAAGTTGGTAGAATTCCACTTTGAGAGTCATCAAAGTGGTGGGGCTTGGGAACAAAATTGGGATTTGCTGCCAATCCCAGATACGGTTTGCTGGTGGATACTGGACAAAATAAGCTGGTTGTACTGGTAGTTGTGGTTGTGGTGGGCTGGTGGCTGACGCTCCATTTTGTCCTTGAACTGAGGAGTCAGCAGCGTGGGTCCCAGCCTGGGCTGGTGAGTCATGCATGGCCATGGCACTACTACCACCTACTGATGCCTGTGGTCTATCCATGCCAAATGTAGCCACATCATCCTCACTTGCACTGTCTATTCCTGGTGTAGGGCCACGGGATGTACTCCAGGATGTACTCCGTCCCCTGGGCACTGCATTGGGAACACTACCCGAGCGCATTCGGCGACGTATATACCGATGCTTCACTGGTGAATATGTTTCCTCACTATCACTACTCGAATGATCGTCAAGAGCAATAAAATCACACTCCACGTCACTATCATCATCATTACTGAAGTCAGAGGCCTGGCCACACGAAAATAATAGTTTTCTCTTGCGATGAGGTACAACTGAACATGACTGAGGCGTGTCCACACCAGAGGTAGAAGGTTGAGGATCGTCAGGGTTTTCTGCGCTATTATCGATATCTTGGTCATTCCTTTCGGTCAAAGCCAAAGAATTCATCTTCATTTCCACTTCCTTCAGAGTCAGAACTATCAGATAGGAAGAGGAGAGTCCCAATTTTCCTTGGAGTGAGAGCTGCCTTGTGACGAGGCATGGTAAACAAAGGTAACTGAGCCGGCGTTCCCACAATGCTATGCGGGTGCCTAGAATTTTTGTTTACGGCGCACACACACCACGCAGACCCGTTCTCTCACATGTAGTCCTACCAGCCTTTTCGTGCTTAAGGGTTAAGTTTGATATTTGTTATTTCTCTGATCAGTGCCTCCTTTCATATTTCAAATATACTAGCCCCTTTCGGCAGCTCTGTGATTATTTGCCTTTGCCTGTATAGGGAGCACCTCTCTCTTTCTGGTATATATCTTCTATTCATAAAGGAATATGCCTTGAGCATACCTCAAGTGCCAATTAATTGTTTCTAGGCAAAGATTCAGATCCATGTTGTTTAGGATATCCTCTCAGTTTGTTTCATTTAGGACATGGTTAATTTGATCCCACTAGATGTTTTTGCTATTGAGGTTGAATTTGGTGAAGGCACCCTCATAACTGATCTCCTTATGTCTGTACCTGTATTATGTTATGATCTGAGTGTACAGTATTGTCTTTGATACGGTTATATTTCATACCAGATCATCATTATTAGTGAAGATGAAGTCGAGTGTATTTTCCAGTCCTGTAGGCTCTACTATTTTCTGGCTTAAGGTGACTTTGTTGCAGAGATTTAATAGCTCATGTGTGTGAATTTTCATGTGTTGCCTCCTGGGGTTATCCCTGCTAAAACATTATTTTCTACATTCTTCCATTGTAGGTGTCCTAAGTTGAAATCACCCAGCAGTAAGCTGTTTGGGGCAGTAATTGGGAGATTTTCCAGACAGGAGCCAGTTTTCAAAAGCTGTTCCTGAAATTGTTGGGAAGATGCATAATTATTATTATTATAATCAAAGGGGAAGCGCTAAACCCGTAGGATTATACAGCGCCCGGGGGGGGATGTGGAAGGCATTCAGGCTTAATTCGGGGAACTGGAGCACAGTTCCAATTCCCTAAATCAAGAGCCCCTCACCAACATCAAGGAACCTTCCATGAGGGGGGAAGATGCATAAGAGGCTTGCATATAACCACAATGACAAGGTTTTGGTTTTCAATCTTTACTGCCAAAACTTCAGTTACATCATATGTGGTGTTTAGTAATTCTGAGTAAATAAGTGACTTGGTGACATACAGGTCAACTCCAGCTTGTTGCCTGTTTTTTCTGTTGCATCTGAATAAGTTGTAACCTAGGGTCCTTATTTCATTGTGAAAGCGATTCTTTATGTGGAGTTACAATAGTGATCCAAGGTGGTGTAGTATTTGTCATTTCCTGCCAGTTTCTTTTTCTTCTTTCTGGCACTAAAAAAATCTCTTGATGAATTCATAAGTTTATATATGAGACTGTGTTTTAAAATTATTGTCTTTTATTTTGTGTGTCAGTTTAAGTTAAAAACAAGCTTATTTATTTTAAGAAATACATGAAAACTAACAGTTATTATTATTATTTCCAAGTCGAACCTGGCTCACTTTCATACTGTTTGTGGCACGTGGAATAATATCTGGAGTGTTCCAAGCAGCTTATGTTTACACACCAGAGGTAAGCATCAGTATATTTCATACTGTTGTTGTTATAATCACAACTAAGCTCTAAACCCAAAAGGGTTATACAGCACTGATATTTCATACTAGAGTTTAATGCAAGTCAGTTTGCCTATTATTTTTTTCATCTTGTTTTATTTATTCAGAGCAAATCTTTATTCATTATATAACATACAGGTGTCCTTCAGTTTGTGTGTAGTCTTACCCTTTAATATATAAAATCGTAATGTTTTTTCCAGGTATATCCCACATCACTGCGAGCAGTAGGTGTGGGGACGTGTTCTGGCATGGCTCGTTTTGGTGCTATGCTGACACCTATTGTTGCACAAGTTCTGACACGCACTTCCATACATCTGGCAACAGCAACCTATGGGATTGTAGCCATTTTTGCAATTGTTGCTGCATTGATGCTTCCCATTGAGACAAGAGGCAGAGCAATGGCATAGTTTCATACGGTGGTTTACCTTTTGCCGGATTTGTCAGACCCAGCGCATTCTATTAATAATAAAAAAAAATGTTAATGACACAAATAACTATCACCATATATACAAAATAATTTCCACTCAGTCAGACTTTTCTTTTAAAGGTATGACAAGTATATTTAATTAGTATGGCAAGTTTAAAACAGATTCTGAGAAAATGGTGAACTATTATAATTCAGATGCTATATTTATTCAGATCTCCATGTACTTTTATAAAGATATATCCAGTAGCTGCATAAGTTTTAAATGGAGTAAAACTGATTAACATACATGGAAGAGATGGAAACTTCAAAACCTATATGTAATAGTCGTTTATAATAATTATTATAATCATAGGGGAGCACTAAACCCGTAGGATTATACAGCGCATGTGGGGGGGATGGAAGGTATTCAGACTCAGTTCAGGGAACCAGAGCACAGATCCAATTCCCTAGATCAAGAGTCCCTCACCAGCATCAAGGAACCTCCCTTGAGGGGTGTAATAGTCGAAATGAGGGCTGCTTGGCACGTATTTTCTACAGTAAGTATTTTATTCTTTAATATATTTCTAGTTTTTATTGGTTATTATGGTAAATAATACAGACTATTACTAGACTACTACTATTATTATTATAATCAATACCAAGCACTAAACCCACAAGGGTCATACAACACTGTAGTAGAATACTAGTTCTGCCATATTACTGGCAAGTACCCTAGATCAATTCAGGTGTTATTTAGTATAGTATTATCTTTCTAGCTGCCTCTTAATGTAAGTTTCTGATGTGACTATTTATAGATTTTATTCACTTCCTGAATATGTGAATGTTAGAAGAAAATTCATGTTTATCTGAACTTATATTTATATAAAAATACTACTGCAGTTTTTAATGTACGAGTTTTGGTTTTGTGAAAACACATAAGTAAAAATACCAGTAATGATACTATAGTCTTAAGGATGTACAGTACAATACTTTACATATTTATATGGTATTGGGTTTAGATCAATTTTATGTATTGTTAGTGTAGTGGACTAGACTCTGTATCAGCCACTAGACTAATGTTCTTCTTTCTACCAGGAAATATTCTCCACAGAGCTCTCGTGTGGAAACTCCAATCACACCAAAGAATAATAGTTTTTCCATATTTCAGAAAAAATTATGACTGGATATGTGATTTTAGTTTATATTATTAATTTATATATTTGTTCATAACAATATAAACTTGCCATATTTCTTTATTCCACTGAATTGTATTCAGTATTCAATTAGCAAAATTTAACTGACTTTGCCATTTTCTTAGAGTAACAATGTTGATAATTTTCTCACCTGGCGAAATATTTTTTTTGCTATTGAAGCGATATGATTATTAGATCATGTTAGGAAATTTTTCATAGATGATAGGCAAGTGCTGTTGATACATTCACAATTTTGACAAACTGTGATATAAATAATGGTGAGAGTACAATATGCTAAAGTATCCATACATTCATCTAATGCAGATTGTTTGTTATTTAACTTTGGCTGGAGTTGTGTTAAAGTATTCCAGAATGTTTACATACAGTGCATTCATTATATTACCAGTCCAGTGTTTTTGTTTGTCGTCTCATTTCTTTTCCCCAGTTATTTCTTACATTTCCTTTGAAAGTGTACAGGAGAAACCTGATTATACGGCAAGTTAGGTTCCAGGTTACTGCTGTAAAGTGAATTACCCTTTTCTTCACTTTTAAATGCATATAAATGCTTGATAACATGTTTACACTATCATATATTATATGAACAATAGAACTAAGCCTAAAATAAAATAAAAAAAAGTAAAATGCATATACAGTATACATGTACTCATTACTTACCTCACAATATTTTCATCTTTAGCTTATAGTGAGTGGTGAGTAGTATTAGCCCCCTAACAAGAATATTAGTATCTTAATTATCTGTGCTGAACATTAATATAATAAAATAGAAGTGCTAAACTTACAAGGGTCGTACAGCACTGCCAGGCAGGAAAGGGTGCAGGGGTATTGAGTAGCAAAACGGAGAGGGATTATTATGAGGTCATGAAGTGCAGTGGATAGTGCAGGGGTAGAGGGAAGCAAGAGATTGAGGAAGAAAGGGCTGTGAGGAGTTCTAGAGGCATCGTCATCAGAGTTTGTACAGGAAATCAGTTGCTGTCAAAAAGTCAATGAGAGTGTCTAGGTTAAAGGAGGGTCCATCAGCTAGAAGGGAAGGTAAAGTAAAGGCAGTAGAGCGGTGACGATGTTGGAGGTAAATTCTGCGTGCTCATTGATAGAGTGGGCAGTCCAACAGAATATGACTAACAGAAACTGGAACCTGACAATTCTTACGTAGTGGAACAGGGCAACTCTCCATGAGATACCCATGAGTAAGATGAGTGTGGCCGATGCGAAGACAGGAGAGAGTAGTCTCCCAACCTTGACACTGACGAAAAGAAGACAGCCAGGAACCTGTACTTGGTTTAATAGAATGTAGTTTGTTATGTAGCAGATCAGACCAGCATTGTTGCCAACAGGTGCGAAGGTGGGTAGCAGTTACAGCAGAATAGTCTGTGAATGTAACACCTCTATATGAAACTGGGAGGTCATGTACTGCTGACCGTGCAGCAGTGTCTGCCTGTTCATTGCCCTGTATGTCAACATGACTGTGGACCCAACAAAAAGCATTATCCTAACCTTCCTATGGTGTAGAAATATACCTAGTTGGATGAATCTTATTGTGGCTAGCTGGTCCAGTGGCTAATGCGACGGTCTGGAGTTTTGAGACTGATCGCGGGTTCTATCCCCACCTGTGGTATGGTTTGTTTGCAATCATGTCATTACGATTTCGTGAGTCATGTTGATGGCTTTGAGGGGACTTGAGCTAGAGTTCATCACGGCCACGCTAGCTGGAGATTCATCTGTAAAAACTTGCATTTGTGGTCACAGTGGTGCCTATGCTAACCTTCCTATGGTGTAGAAATATACCTAGTTGAACGAATCTTATTGTGGCTAGCTGGTCCAGTGGAGTTTTGAGACTCTCTGATCGCGGGTTCTATCCCCGCCCGTGGTATAGTTTATCCTTTACACAGGACTGTAGTGAGTTAAAGCAAGATATTTATAAAATTGGATTTAAAAGTTGTTTATTTACAGATACTAGTAGATGAGAGGTTAGTTGTTAAATATTTTTATTATGCACACTATACCCATCCTGTGGGTGGTAGTCAAAAGGTTACAGAGGTACATAATGGGTCCAGGTACTGGGCCACAAAGTTTTGATAGCTGAGCAAGTTACAAAGGTAATGAACTCCAGGTAGATTTGGTCACAATCATGACATGTTACAAAGGTAATGAAACATCTACATTCCTATACATTGTTACAATCATGAACAAATTACAAAGTAATGAGCCAATGACATGTCCACACCAGGTCACAAGTGTAATGAGTTGGTTAGTTTAATATGTTTATGCACCCCATGCCCATCCTGTGGGCGGGAGTCAAAAGATTACAGAGGTACATAATGGGGTCCAGGGACTGGGCCCCAAAGTTTGATAGCTGAGCAAGTTACAAAGCTAATGAACTCCAGGTAGATCTGGTCACAATCATGACACGTTACAAAGTTATTTACAGATTACAGCCTCTTCAAGGGGGGCTCCTTGGCGTGGTGAAGAGGCTCTTGGTCTGAGGAATTAGCCCTGTCGTCCTAAGACCGAACCTAACTACCCCCCATTCTCCCCTCCCCTATCCCATCCTCCCCTTTTTCCATTCCTCCTCCTCGTCCCCACCCCTCCCTTTTGCCCTTCCTCTTTTTGGCCTTTGGGATTTCTCCCACAGGCGCGCTAGTTCCTAGGTAGGGGAAAGGACACCGGGGTCCATCCCATTCCGTTGAGGTTCTTGGCGGTGGCGTAGTTTGCCGTGGAATCTGGATTGCCTGGGGATGTCCCGATCCCTCTCCGGTATCCCAGAGTAGCTTTGGGTGTCTTTCGGGCGACGGGTGTATCTCTGGAAGCCACCTTTCAGATTCCGGGGGTGGTGGCCGAAGGAGGTATGCTTTGTGGCGGATATCCGGCCACCCTCTCTTTTGTCCACCGAGGTAGCTCGGCAGATGTGAGGTTGCTATCCCGGATTGCTGGTTTACTGGCATGAAGGGTAGGGTATGGCACGGGTTCCATGAAGAGGCGGGGCCAGGAGCTTGGACTCGACCCCTGCAACCTCAACTAGGTGAGTACACACACACACATGTGATAATGCTTTATTTACATGGAGCAAAGTCAGGGTATTTTTCCAGAATGGTCTGTAATATACCACTATGGATAAAATACTTACCTGGACATATCTTAAGACATATCTTGAACATTTCTGAGTGAGTTGTCTCTAAATTCATTAATTTTATCTCACTCCAATACATAATGACGCAGGGTGTGACAATAGTCCATCTGGCAAAGTTTGCATTTCATTTGGTCTACATCTGGTGGTGGTGATTTAACCTGCCAAAGATACTTGTACTCCAGCCAGAGCCTGGCGGTAGTGACATCCAAGAGTCTGCTTATTTTGTTGGATGCACCATAGACATGTGGCTCCTCCTGCATGATAGAATGTTGATAGATGTAAATCTCCCTGAGTCTTAAGTCAATAAAATTCAGTTGAAGTTCTTTTCGTATTATTGTTCTCAAACTGCTACCTGACACGCCAAGATTGTAATCTACCCCCTCTTTGAAAGCATACAGCTTAGCCAATTTATCAGTTCTATCATGCATCCAAAGACCAATGTGAGATGGAATCCACAGCATGTGCACTCTGACTCCACTGTCCACAATCCTTCCATACCTGTGTCTGGGGTCTGACACGAGCATGCCACAATTTATACTTAATGCATTCGTCTCTCGACCCTTGGGTAGACAGGACATACATGGAACTGCACTTTGACCCCTCGTGGCAGGTGACAGCACTTTCATCATGGTGGAGGGTGGCCGCAGACGTGTCAACACTGTTTGTGTGGAACTGGTGAGGGGCGTGCTCAATGCCCAGAATACCAATATGTTGCTGACGGCGATATTGCAGGATATGTATGGCATTGCTAATGAAGACCTTTATGGTGCTTCACTGAATGGCGTGGCACAAATTTTCGTCAAGTTCCGGCTGAGAAGCACTTATGAAAACATGGTCAAGTACCAGGATATGGTTAAGCTGGTTACCCCTGGCATTAGTGTCCGTCTTCACGATGTGTCAAGGTTCTACACCTGGGTCAAGGTGCGTAATGTACCTTTTGAGGTTGTTGAGCGAGATTTAAGGCATGTATTCAGAAGATATGGGACAATTCATATGGCAACATTGGGACATTGGCGAGATGGGCCGCTTGTTGGCTTCCCTGAACTGACGTTTTCCTTTAAAATGTCCCTGAAGCATCCTATTCCATCATATGTGGGGATGGAGGACTTCTGGGTCAGAGGCGTACGTGCCGCATGTGTGGGGCATACAACGACATAGCGGTGCATTGTCCAATGCAGTATGGGAGACCTGAGGCTGATGCGAGGCCTGATGATACTACGGATCGGCTGACTTATGCAATGGCGATGCAACGTGAGCTGTCATCATGGGAGGCATGGAGTATGGAGAGGGTGAGCTTTCATCATGGGAGGCATGGAGTATGGAGAGGGTGAGCTTTCATCATGGGAGGCATGGAGTATGGAGAGGGAGAGGGTATTGTCGCCTGATTGTCTGACACTCGCTGGAATTGGTGAGGACGTAGGCTTGGTGTCGGCAATGAGTGGTGTGGAGTCTGCAATTGCTCAACATGTTCTGGAAGCTTCCATTCAGGAGGCCCTGCACGACTTATTGGATGTTTCGGTGTCTACTGTGGACAATGCTGGGTTGGATACCGTGAGTGTCGTGGCAGGGGTGGGAGGCCTCAACAAGAAGGATGTGAGTGGTAAAGGGCTGGTTCAGAGTGTGGCAGTGGAGGTCAACAGAGAAGATGCCCAGGAGGAGGTGATGATTGAGGAGCGTAGCTCTCACAAGAGGGCAGCTGTCATTTCTGATAGTGAGGATGTTTTGACGCCTGGGCAAAGGACTGGGAAGAAAGCTTGGCATGATGTAACGCCTAGAGGTAAACATGGCTTAAAGAATATTGAGTGTGTGCAAGGGGAAGCTAATGGGAAGTGTGGGGGGGCAGGGTGGGGATTCTCACTTGGGTTCTAAGTGTGTTAGGGTGCCTAAGGGTAAGCCCCATTACTGCCTTCAAGTGTCTCATTTTAAATGTTAATGGGTTGAAAGCAGAGGGCAAATGTAAAGGTTTGGAGGTTTATTTGAGGAGATATGTGCCAGACCTTGTGTTCCTGCAGGAACATAATTATAAATCTTTGGGTGAGTTGTTGATTACTGGATATGAAGTGTATATGGGTTCTACACGATTGAAAGGTGGTGTGGCGTTATTAAGGAAGCCAGCCCGTTTCTTTTGCACAGGTGTGAGGTAGGGGAGGAGCGGTGGGTGGTTAGGGTGGATGGTATGTGGGGTGGGGTTCGGGTGGGTTTCATTGGGGTGTATGGGCAAGCAGAAGGGGACATGGGCATTAAAAATAGGTTCTTTAGGGACGTCCTTGTCTACCATTTAACCCTTTCAGGGTCCAAGGCCCAAATCTGGAGTCACGCACCAGTGTCCAAGAATTTTCAAAAAAAAAAATTTGTTATTTTTTCTTATGAAATCGTAGAGAATCTTTTTGTGAAGGTAATAAAACAAAAAGTACGAAATTTGGTGGAAAATTGATGAAATTATGCTCTCGCGAATTTTGATGTGTCAGCGATATTTACGAATCGGCGATTTTGCCGACTTTGACTCCCATTTTAGGCCAATTATATTATTCCAATCAACCAAATTCTTAGCTATTTCACTAGTATTACTTCTATTCTATCGATTGAGCACAAGAAATCGCCAAGTCAACTGGTTCAACTACAAAATAAAGTGATCGGAAATTGTTAATTTGGCCAATTTAACACAAAGTTCAAAATATTCCAATTTCAAAATAGGGTCCAGAATAAACAATGTAGGTATTCCTGGAACTAAACTAACATTTCCTCTGTTCATTAGTTATGTTTTGAGGCTTTACAAATAAATTCCATTTTGATTTTTTATTCACATAATGAATTTTTATTCACACCAAAAAATAGAAGATTTACTGTTATGCAATACTGTAATAATTGTATAAATATCATCACCATATTTGTGAATGTATATTAGACCCACCAGCTGACATGTATTAGACGTGTGAGGTCGTTTGTTTACTCTTGAATATCGGCAAAAATTTAACATTTCCGCTACTTTGAGCTCAGTTTCAAGCCATTTCCAGTGCTAAAACCAATCAAAATCATCTCTATTTCTGTAATATGTCTTCCATTCTATCAAATGAGACCAAGAAATCGCAAATACAACTATAAAAAACATACGAAAAAACACTGCAAAGTTGCTGTTTTAATCGAAAAATCATGATTTCAGTTTTTTCTCTCATTATACACAGTGTGCTGCAGGATCTGTTTTATGTGGTGCACACATACCACATAGATGTATTCTCTCATATCTAGGCCCAAATGTACCACTCACAGTTTATCAGAGTGAGCTGAGCTCATGGCGTAGATCTACGGTTTGGACACTCACCGTAAAGCCGTAGATCTACGGGACGGACCCTGAAAGGGTTAAGATTGCTGCCAGGCATTACGATTATAAGGGGTGATTGGAACTGTGTTGTACGACGTAAGGATGTGGAGCCTAGAGGGAGGGTTTTTTCGGGATTTTTAGGGGATCTGTTGCAAGGTGTGAATGTAGTGGATGTTGAAAGGGAGGTAGGTGGGGTGATGCATACGTTTATTAAGCGTGACTGTGGCGAGGCTTGATCGCATTTATGTATCTCAGGGGGTGAGGGTGGGCAGTGTGTGTGCATTGAATGTAAGTTTCTCTGATCATCGAGGGGTTCTGGTGGACTTAATTGGGAGGGTTTGCCGAAGCATTTCAGGGGTTACTGGAAGATGAATGTTGGGTTATTGCATAAAAGGGGGGAGGGAATCTTTTGAGTGTGCTTGGAGGAGGTTGTGGGTTGATGTCCTTGGGTGGCAGGACACAGTTGGTAAGGGGAAGGTGAAGGATTTTTATCAGAAGAGGGGAAAGGAAGAGCGGCAGTTTCAATATGGGATTTTAAATTACCTTGAGGGTCAGCTACAGGAATGTTATATGAGAGGGGGGGGAGCATATCCGATGGGTGAGATTGAGGGTTTGAAACAACGGATTAGGGATATTCAAAATTGTAATTTTGATGCGGTGAGGGTTGCAGGGAGCCTTGATGAGGTCTTATGGGGAGACTGTCCTTCAGCGTATGTCTTGCAAGAGCAGGGGAAACGTTGCAGGGCAATGATGAGTTTGTGGGTACAGGAGCAATTTTTTTTATATATTTTATTTAAAAACATGGTATTACATGAAATATATAAAAACACATGACAACCTATAGTCAAATATGTATATTAAAACACATGACAACCTATAGTTAAATAACTAGAGAACAGTCTAAACGTTACTCATCAGCACTTACCTGCCTGATAAGAAGGTCTAAAAAAATTGTATTATGAAAATAGATTACATAACATCAAAGGTGATATGACAAAAATCTGGAAAACACTATCTGAAATTCTTGGAACTAAAAAGCTATCCAAAAACAAAACAATCAAACTAACAAAACCAGATGAACCCCCACTCACACCTACTGAAACAGCGAACAGACTCAATGTTTTGTTCTCCACCACTGGAAAAAATCTAGCGAACAAAATCCCAAATGCAAACACTCGTCCATCAGACTACCTCATAGGTACCTACCCAAATACACTATTCCTAGCTCCAACCAACCCCATAGAAGTTACGCTCATCATAAACACCCTTAAAAACGAGGCAGGAGACGAACAACTTGCCTGCTTTTATGTACAAAAATAGCTTCTCAAGTATTGTCACCAATTATTGCAACGCTCTTTTAATAAATCCATTGAATCGTCAACCTTCTCAACAATCCTCAGACTAGCGAGGGTCACTCCAATCCACAAAGGAGGTGTCCAAGCTGACTTAAATAACTATAGACCAATATCTAACTTACCACTGCTCTCTAACATCTTTGAAAAATTAATTCATAGACGGATCTGTTCCTACCTCGTTTCACACAACATATTAAACCCTTGTCAATTTGGATTCTGGAATAATAAAAGCACAAATGATGCCATCATACACATGCTAGAACTAATATATACCGCACTTGAAAAGAAAGAAGTCCCGCTGGGCATTTTCATTGATTTACGTAGAGCTTTTGATCCAGTTGACCATGAACTGCTGTACTCCAAATTAACGCACTATGGTATCAGAGGCCACTCCCTCAACTACCTAATATCATACCTTAGTAACAGAACTCAGTATGTATATGCAAATGATGCCAACTCTTCCACCCAACCAATCACAGTAGGAGTCCCACAAAGAAGTGTCCTTGGACCACTCCTCTTTCTCATCTACATCAATGATTTACCGAATGCATCACAGCTACTCAAACCCATATTATTTGCAGATGACACTACATATGTCTTTTCCCACCCAAATACAGTCATACTAGCAAACACAGTCAATGCCGAATTGCAGAAAATATCTGCCTGGATGATGACTAACAAGTCATAGCATGAACCAGTTCAAGAAGAGTGCAAAAAGGTGTCTGATGAATGTAGCTACAGAAAGGGAGGGGAATGATTTTCTATTTTTTTAGCTAACATACGTGTAAATTTTACCTTATTCCTAATAATGACCCTCGTATTGTAGTCTTAATGACCCTCGTGTAGTAGATAGTCTTTTTAGTATAATAAAATGTTATCTTCATTATAGAATAATAAGAAAATATAACCTTTATATTATAATAATAAGGTAAAAGAACCCCAATGGAAATAAGTCACTCTGTCTGACTTTTTTGGGTTATCCTAGGTTCTCTACACATATGCTGCTATGTATGATAATTCTATGTAACTGTATTTGTGTATACCTGAATAAACTTACTTGCTTACTAACAAACTTACCCTGAACACTGATAAAACCTATTTCATTCAGTTTGGAAACAAAGCTGCAAATGATCCAATTAACATAACGCTAAACGGATCATCAGTCACAAGACTCACAGAGGGAAAATTCCTAGGTATCCACCTTGACAGTAGCCTTAAGTTCCGGACACATGCAACAAATCACCAAGAAAATCTCCAAGACTGTAGGCATACTATCAAAGATAAGGTACTACGTTCCACAATCAGCTCTCCTGGCACTGTACCATTCACTCATATACCCTTATCTTACATATAGCATTTGTGCATGGGGATCAACAACATGCAGTCACCTAAAACCCCTAATAACCAGCAAAAGGCAGCAGTAAAAATGATAACAAATTCCCACTCCCGCCAGCATACTCCACCAATTTTCAAGAGTTTGAATCTGCTCACCATTAAGAACATCCACACTTATTCATGTGCCTACTACATACATAGAACAATACACGCAAATATAAACCCTCCACTCAAACTTCTCCTAACAAACCTAAACAGGACACATGACCACAACACAAGACACAGATCTCTTTTTTTATATAACTCGTGTCCATATCACACTGTGTAAAAACTCTATGCACATAAAGGGCCCCAAAATATGGAATTCATTACCAGAGGATATTAAAGTAACCCAGTCTGAAAATCAATTTAAGACTCTTCTCAAAAGCCACTTAATCACCCTAGACTAAATGCTAAATACTCAGTACACATATACTCACTTATGTACTCCCACATCGTAACTTCAACAATCACTTTGAGCCTTTTATCCATTGTTGACAGGAATATAATTGAATCATTGTTTTCACTAAAAGCATTTTCGAATATATGAATAATATCTTTTGTCTTATACAAATTTTGATTCATTTATAATTAATAATCTACTGCACAACTATAAAATAATTACTGTCCTACTGTACAACTATGATATAATCCTTAGTGTTGTAAGCCAATAATGTTAAGTTGGCCCATAATGCCTAAGCATAATAGAGGCTCTCTTTGCATTGCAACCCACTATTGTAAATACAAAATCTCAATGTACTATTTGCAAAGACAATATAAATAAATAAATACTACCCTACCGTCGTCAAGCAGAACACCACACCACAACTGTGTGCATACCAACACCCCCCCCCCCTGTTCCCCTTATTAACTGTCCCAAATCTTACATTCATTTCATCAAACCTGTTGGATCCACCCAACAGAATTACATATATATAAACAAATCTGATACCCTGTACATCCTGATAGGGTGTATGCACATAGAGGCCACAGTCAGCTTCTTCCATCCCACAGTGATGGCGTACCTCCGACCACAAGAAATTCGTGATACTATCATGAAATGCATAGCACCGACATAAGTATTTCCTTATTTACATCTAGGGATCCTATAAAAATTCCCCCTTCCCCCTGGTGGTTATCCTCCCCTCCCCCCTATTATTCACAACCTAACAGACATATACTATTATAATAATGGCTGTTTGCCCAAAATCCTGAGCACAAACATGTACGGACCAACAAAGGCTCACTAACACCACTACAGTACACAGCACACAAAATAAATTGTGGAAATTTGTCTGGACTGCCTCCATGTGAGTTGTCTACCTTGGCAAGCTCTGCTGACACCGATCCCTGAGGTCGGTACCTCAGCCTCATAAGTGGCTTATAGGATAGATTTCCATAAATGACTGATGTTGCAAGAAATCTCTCCTGCATGCACATATAAAGGACTAACTTACTTGGTGTTGGAGAATGTATCCCGATCTTCAACCTCCCTAAGCTTTAGCCCTTCTGGACTTTCCCTCAGAACCACGTGCAACTAAGGCCGGATTACCGCATAGGCAAACTAGGCATTTGCCTAGGGCCCCACGTATTTGGGGGCCCCGCGGTCCAAGGGGTTCAGGGGCTCATCCAAGACTGCGCACATGGTGCAAGTGCAAAGGGGTCCCTACCTAAAAAGTTCAAGTGTTTGGAGAGTAAAACTGATTTTTAAAAATTAATCAAAACAAAAATAAATAATGAAATAAAATAAAAATAAATAAACCTAACCATTGATGGCAACACTCAACACGCCTTTGTTTACATCAGAACAGCTGATATCCCCCCAATTGACAGAAAAAAAAATTAATAATAATTAAAAAATTAATAATACAGTGGGCCCCCGCATAGCGAACTTAATCCGTGCAAGAGGGCTGGCCGTTATGCGAAATGTTCGCTATGCGAATTAATTTTCCCCATAAGAAATAATGGAAATAAAATTAATCCGTGCAAGACACCCAAAAGTATGAAAAAAATTTTTTTTACCACAAAAAAATGTTAATTTTAGTACACACAAACTGAAAAAGGCATGCACAATTACATGACACTTACTTTTATTGAAGATCTGGTGATGATTGATGGGATGGGAGGAGGGGAAAGAGAGTGTTAGTGTTTAGAAGGGGAATCCCCTTCCATTAGGACTTGAGGTAGTAAGTCCTTTTCTGGGGTTACTTCCCTTCTTCTTTTAATGCCACTAGGACCAGCTTCAGAGTCACTGGACTTCTTTCGCACAACATATCTGTCCATAGTGGCCTGTACCTCTCGTTCCTTTATGATTTGTCTAAAGTGGTTCACAACAGTGTCATTGTAACAGTCACCAGCACGGCTTGCAATAGCTGTGTGAGGGTGATTTTCATCAAAAAAGGTTTGCACTTCAAGCCATTTTGCACACATTTCCTTAATCTTTGAAGTAGGCAATTCCTTCAATTTCTCTCTCCCCTCCTTTGAACCAGTTTCCCCAGGTCTGGCCTCTTGCTCTTGAAGTTGATCTATCAGCTCATCAGTGGTTAGTTCTTCATTGTCCTCCTCCACCAACTCTTCCACATCCTCCCCACTAACCTCCAACCCCAAGGACTTCCCCAATTCCACAATTGACTCCTCAACTGGTATACTACTCCTCTCAGGGTTAGCCTCAAACCCTTCAAAATCCCTTTTGTCTACACATTCTGGCCACAGTTTCTTCCAAGCAGAGTTCAAGGTTCTCTTAGTCACTCCCTCCCAAGCCTTACCTATAAGGTTTACACAATTGAGGATATTAAAGTGATCCTTCCAAAACTCTTTTAGAGTCAATCGAGTGTCTGTGGTCACTTCAAAGCACTTTTGAAACAGAGCTTTTGTGTACAGTTTCTTGAAGTTGGAAATGACCTGCTGGTCCATGGGCTGCAGGAGAGGAGTGGTATTAGGAGGCAAAAACTTCACCTTAATGAAGCTCATGTCCCCATAAAGTCGCTCTGCCACGTCTGTAGGATGACCAGGGGCATTGTCTAACACCAGGAGGCACTTAAGGTCTAATTTCTTTTCAGTTAGGTAATCTTTCACATTGGGGGCAAATGCATGGTGTAACCAGTTATAGAAAAATTCCCTAGTGACCCATGCCTTACTGTTTGCCCTCCACAGCACACACAAATTATCCTTGAGGACATTCTTTTGCCTGAACGCTCTGGGAGTTTCAGAGTGATACACTAATAAAGGCTTAACTTTGCAATCACCACTAGCATTGGCACACATCAACAAAGTAAGCCTGTCTTTCATAGGCTTATGTCCTGGGAGTGCCTTTTCTTCCTGAGTAATGTAGGTCCTGCTTGGCATTTTCTTCCAGAACAGGCCTGTTTCATCACAATTAAACACTTGTTCAGGTTCCAGTCCTTCAGTTTCTATGTACTCCTTGAATTCATGCACATATTTTTCAGCCGCTTTGTGGTCCGAACTGGCAGCCTCACCATGCCGTATCACACTATGGATGCCACTACGCTTCTTAAATCTCTCAAACCAACCTTTGCTGGCCTTAAATTCACTCACATCATCACTAGTTGCAGGCATTTTTTTAATTAAATCGTCATGCAACTTCCTAGCCTTTTCACATATGATCGCTTGAGAGACGCTATCTCCTGCTAGCTGTTTTTCATTTATCCACACCAATAAGAGTCTCTCAACATCTTCCATCACTTGCGATCTTTGTTTCGAAAACACAGTTAAACCTTTGGCAACAACAGCTTCCTTGATTGCCGTTTTCTTGCCCACAATAGAAGAGATGGTTGATTTTGGTTTCTTGTACAACCTGACCAGGTCGGTGATACGTACTCCACTTTCATACTTATCAATGATCTCTTTCTTCATTTCAATGGGTATTCTTACCCTTTGAGGTGTAGGGTTGGCACTAGAAGCTTTCTTGGGGCCCATGGTCACTTATTTTCCAGAAACAGCACCGAAAACACTGTAATAATACGAAATATTCCGAGTGTATGCTTGAATGTTACCGCGGAGGCTGGCTGGTAAACAATGGCACGGGCGGCACATGTGAGGCTGGCTGAGGGCGCACATTGGACGCGTCTCGGACGAAGGCCGCTGAGCGGGTTTTTGTCCACTATGCGGGGCAAAATTTTAGCGAACAAAGCGTCCGCTATGCGGATTGTTCGCTATGCAAGGCGTTCGCTATGCGGGGGTCCACTGTAATTGATAATGAAAAATTTGTATTTGCATGATTACAGACAGTGATACATCCTCATTATGGCATCTCGTGAACGTGATGTTGGACGTTCTTATGCGAGTGGGTCACAGAAAAGAAAGAAGAAAATTCAAGAAGAACAGAAAAAGAAAGATGTAGGAAGCTGCAGAAAGATCACAGACATGCTCACGAAAACAGTTTCTGATGTTACCAGTACAGTTGAATCTGCAGATACGTCAGATCATACAGGAAGCCTTCCCTCCATTATTTCTCAGCCAGCATCTACTTCTTTTGTGTCTCCTCTCAATGTCTCAACGGACATTTCATCCACAGGATTTGTCTTAAAAGATCCTGCCTCATGGCCAAATGTAATCCCAGATTCTCTACGTAATGCTTTCATTGCAGAAAACTTCAGTCAAACTCTGAACATTGACTTTAGGAAATCAGCAAGGATTTATGATGATGGAAGTCGTCGTTGTTTAAAGTCATCTATGTTTTATAGGAAGCTTGCAAATTCAGAAACTGTGAAAAGATCATGGATGGTATACTCTGAAAGCTCAGGAAAAGTGTACTGTTCAGCATGCAAGCTATTTTCTACCAAAGAAAATACCTTCACACGGGTTCAATGACTGGAAAAATTCCAAGCGTTTCGAGGAAAACAGCACCACTCACAAAAGCTGCATTTTAGCCAGTGTATTTTGTGCACAGAAAAAAGGCTTATTGGATTCTCATTTGGAAAATCAAACTGAAAAAGAGCACACTTATTGGAGAAAAGTTCTAGAAAGAGTTGTTGCTGTTGTAAAATTCTTAGCTCTAAGAGGACTTGCTTTCCGTGGAGAAAATGAGGTTTTTGGTTCGGAAAACAATGGCAATTTCCTAGGGATCATAGAACTGTTAGCACAATTCGATCCATTCTTAGCAAATCATGTGTCACGCCTTGGGAATGCAGGAAGAGGCACTGTATCTTACATGTCATCTACTATATGCAATGAATTTATTGAACTGATGACTAAGAAGGTCCTCAATAACATCATAGCAGCTGTGAAAACTGCAAAATACTTTGCAATAAGTGTAGATTCAACACCAGATATTTCACATACAGATCAATTGACATTCATTGTTCGCTTTGTCGACTCCAGTGGTAAGCCTGTAGAGCGCTTTATAAAATTCATTCCTCTTTCAGGCCATGATGGAGAAACAATGAGGAATGTAGTACTGGATACTCTGCTTGAACATGATCTCTCTATTATGGATTGCCGTGGCCAGAGCTACGACAATGCAAGTAACATGTCGGGTAAATATAATGGATTGCAAGCCCGTATCAAGCAAATCAACCCACTTGCTGAATATGTGCCCTGCTCAGCACATTCTCTTAATCTTGTTGGGTCATGTGCTGCGGTGTGTTGTGTCGCTGCAGTTTCATTTTTTGGACTTTTACAAGCACTCTTTAATTTTTTCTCTGCTTCAACGCATCGGTGGAGTATATTCAAGTCAACCATTCATGGAGATGTCATCAAATCATTATCAACAACAAGGTGGTCAGCACAGCATGATGCAACACATGCTTTGAAAGACAGCTTTGCTGAAATACGTTCTGCTTTGATCCAAATAGCAGAGGATGAAGACCAGACAGCAACTACAAGAAGCGAAGCAGCCAGCTTAGCATCAAAATTGGAAGATTTTGAATTGGCCTTACTGTGTGCTTTGGGACTGTATACTGGAATGGTTAAATGCCACGAACAAGACACTTCAGAAAATTGAAATTTAAATGACTACTTGTGCTAACCTCTATGCAGGCTTAGTGGAATTTGTAAGCTCACTTCGCAATGATGAAGCTTTTGAAATGTTTGAAGAGAAAGCTAAACTGCTGGTGAAAGACTACAGTTACCGGGCTGATCATCAGCGGTCAAGGAAGAAGAAACGCAATTTTGAAGAGCCAGACAATGAAATTGTGTTGCTACCAATGCAGAAATGTAAGACAGCTACATATTTCGTCATTCTGGATTCACTGATTACAGAATTGGTGAAAAGAAAAGAAATCTACCAGAATCTCAATGATAAGTTTGGAGTTCTGTTCAAAATTACTATTATGCCAGATGCAGAATTGAGAGAAGCTGCATTAAAGTTGCAACAACACCTTTCAGCAAATATTCAGGACACATTTGTTGAAGAAATAGTTCATTTTTCTGGGTATATGAATCAGATTAAAGCTCCACCTGAAAAATGTGCGCCCTCAGCTGCTTTTATTTATTTATTTATTTATTTATTTAGTAATTTAAGCATACAAACAGAGGTACAAAAAATACAGGTAAGAGCAGCATGCCAAAGCCACTTATATGCATAGCATTACGGGCTGGCTTAAAATTAACTTAAGATTAACTAAGCAATGATGAAATCAGTGATAAAACATTATTATAAACAGATAACTATAAAGCACAAATGAGTATTACAAAGACAGGTCATATGGTTGCTTGCATTGCTGTACATTCAGTCGAATGGAGTATTCTGTTAGGTAGTGTATTTAAAAAAATAATAAAGTTAGATTGGGTCCTAGGTTTAACATTTGTGTGATATAATTGTGAGTAACATATAGGATATACAATTTATAAGGTTCAGTTATTCAGTATTTATTTGGTTTTGAGTGAGTAAGTGATCTTTGAGAAGAGATTTGAATTTATAAACAGGTAGTGTTTCTTTTATATTTACAGGTAATGAATTCCAGATTTTAGGGCCTTTTATGTGCATTGAGTTTTTGCATAGTGTGAGATGGACACGAGGAACATCAAAGAGTGATCTGTGCCTTGTGTTATGGTCATGTGTTCTGTTGAGGTTGGCAAGGAGATGTTTGAGGGGAGGGTTAATATCAGAGTTAAGTGTTCTATGTATGTAATAGGTGCAATAATAAGTATGGATGTTTTGTATGGTGAGTAGGTTGAGTGTTTTGAATATTGGTGGAGTGTGTTGCCTGTAGTGAGAATTTGTTTTCATTCTAACTGCAGCCTTTTGTTGGGTAATTAGTGGTATCTCAGAAACCTTCCCTAATATTGACATAGTGTATCGCCTTTACCTAACACTTCCAGCTACTAACTGTGAAGGAGAATGTTCATTTTCTGTTTTGAAAAGAGTGAAAAACCAGCTCCGTTCAACAATGAGCCAAGACAAATTGTGTAACCTAGCCTTGTTGACCATTGAGTCTGATCTAACAAGAAATATTGATTTTCAGAATATAATTGATGATTTTGCCAATATGAAATCCAGAAAAAAGTTTATTTAAGAAGTGCCTGTGAATATAAACAATTCTTTACTTTCTTGAGTTTATATGATTTGATAGTCTTATGCATGATGCAATGATAACAATAATGGTCAGTGATTTATAAAGGGAATAATAATGCTGTAGTGGTTATGCTGAATATAATAGGTACATGATGTCACTACTTTAATAGCCTAATCTATTAATACTATGCTGTCTTGAGTTTATTCTCTTTAAAATGCATGATTTAACAAGATAGTTATAATGGCTGTTGGTAAATGGTTTTGGTTGTCTTGATGTACTTTCCCTATTAAATTTAATCTAAATAGCCAGAATGTATTTAATTAGACCTTAAACAGGCTCACACCGACCCCCCCCCACCCCCAAGCTTTGCTTACCCGTAACTCAAAGGGGCCCCGCCAATCTGAATAGCCTAGGGCCCGGAGACTTCTTAATCCGGCCCTGCGTGCAACCGGGAGCCTTAATTCCTGCAATATTCAGTCGATATTAGTGACCTGCTTGCACCTCAGAAATTCCTGTTTCCAAGGGGGTGTGTATCCCCTAGTATAACTATGCAGAAATGGACACTAGCTTCTAAGCCTGACGGAGTGACGCCGGTAAGTACTGGTCATGGGCCGCCTGTCTGCACAAAGGCCCACAGCTCAACTCGCTTGCAATTTCCCCCAGAAACTGGCCAGAATCCGAGAAGGAAAGGGAGGTCTTAGTCTTACTGTATGGGCCTGACGGAGGAGGACATCTATGGTATGTCGAGGTGCCTCCACCAGATTTCCCCAGATCTAGTATGTGAAGACATCGGGGGGCACCACCTGCTGATCATGGCACTTGTTGCTCCGACAGTGTCTGGTCTTAGAAGAAAGGGCAATGAGGTCTCAAACCCGTGCCCCAGTATTCAAACTTGGGCTGCCATTTCTCCCTGGCTAATATAACCTTGTGTTTGCCTACATTATCGGCCTATTACTACCTACGTTAAGGTCTTAGGTCTACATTATTATCTACAATTGCCTCAGTCATAATATTAGTTCACTAACAGTATAAACTACCTACTTCTTCCTTGAAGGGTAAATCTATCAATTAAGAAGTATCTTCCAACCACCTTCGCCAACCCGGGTGTGTGTGTGTTTTGGGTGGGTGTAAAGGCCACCCAACCCAGCCATTTCATCCACAACCTGTTGGGATCTTTGTACAACGTATCTTCCCTGTGGAACTTTAGGACTGAATAAATTTCCACATCCTCCCACCGGCGAAGGTAGGCGCTAAGTCTATATCAAGTCTGCCTCCCACAGGCCCTCCCAGTGGGCCCTGAACTTGAGTGCTGTCGTCCGGCCACTCTGGTCTGTCAGCCTCTGGTCTAACTTCTCCTGTCCCGGTCCCACAACGTGTGAACCTCGAGAGGCAAAAGCCTGTTGATGGGCCTTATGGTCTCGGCACCGTTCATTCTCACCTTCACTATTCTCAACTGCCCAGCCTTATCTGAGTGGGTCGACACCACCAGGCCTAGAGGCCAGTATGCCCTGGGAGCCTCGGATTCTACTAGCACCAGGTCCCCTTCACTTAGCGTCATCTTATTTGCCTCAGGGTCAGCACCATAGAAATGTTCTCACAGGGCTGGCAAGTAATCCCTGCGCCACACCTGGTTCCATTTGTCCAGGATATTCACCAGTCTGTTGTGACTCCTGTGCAGTTCTTCATTGATGGGGGGACCATCTGGCCCATAAAAATCCTGCTCCTTGGAAGACTGGCTTAAAATTGAGGGGAAGGGCTCAATCCTCCTTCCAAACAGCATGTGATTGGGGGTGAGAGCTTCCTGCTCATCAATCCCATTTTGCACATAGGTCAGAGGCCTGTTATTGACTCGCTTCTATCTCAGCCTACACTGTCCTCAATTCATCAGTGCTCACTCTCTTGCCATGCAAGACCTCCCGAATGCACCTTTTAACTGTGTCCACCATGCGTTCATAGAAACCCCCTTGCCAAGGCGCTCTGGGAACTGTGAACCTCCACTCGCACTCTATTCTCTTCGGATATTCTCGTACCTCCCCGTTGTCCATAAGATTCCTGAAAACTTTATCGGCTGCTCTGAAGCTCGTGCCATTGTCCGATATCAATCGCAGGCACGAGAATCTGGCTGTAAACCTCCTGAATAACTTCACGAAAGTCTCTGTCAATGTATCTTCCACCAACTCCAAATGTAGGGCTCGAGTAGTGGCACAAGTAAACAGGCAGACATATACCTTCTGAGGGCCTACCCTATCGTCTCCTGGGTTCTTCAACGTGATAGCCCCAGTATAGTCTATTCCCACAGTCTCAAAGGGCCTGTCACTATGTACCCGCTCCTGAGGCAGCAGTGGGGGACCTGGGTATGGTAGGGTCCTCCCATCGTACCGCCAGCAGACAGTGCAACTCTTTGTTGTGATAGAAACACAGGCCTTATCTCTAGGCTTTATTGAACATAGAATCTTCATAGTACTTTTGCAACAACAAAATATAATGACTAGTACATCTAATAACTGCTTCTACAGGGATGGTGATGTCTTGCATATGTCAAGAGAAAAGTTATAACTACAGGCCACATATTTAAACTCACCATGTAATCTGCATCACTAGTATATTGATATAAAAGAAGAGAATCACACACCATGTGTTGGCACCCATGACACACACCAAACTGTTGTTGTTGTTAAGGGCCCCGAGAGGTGGTGCAGCATTATCCTGTTGCTGCTCCCCACAGGAGCAGTATCACTACAATCTCCCCCTTCTAAAATATCAGAGACAGTAATCTCCCAAACTGTTAGGTGGGCGACGTACACGTCCCGACCTTCGTAGCCCTTGAGCCTCTTCACCAGGTTCAATATTTTCCAGCGGGGTTTGGCTAACTGCTGGAGCAGAATCCTCTATTTCTGTAGGGGTAGTCTCAAGGGGCTTTCCAGGAGAAAACGAAGCATCTTTCACATCTATTGGTGTATCTTGAGATTCCACACTAATGGGGATTTCAACTGGGGCTAAATGTCTTATAGATACTGTAGTCTCTTCACCATTTTGGTAGCGAATATGGGTGTAATGTGGATTAGCTTGCAGGAGCTCTACCTCTTCCACTAAAGGATCCGTCTTGTTCATCCTACGGTGACTCTTCAGGAGAACGGGTCCAGGATGACATAACCAAGTGGGCACGGAGGCTCCCATAGAGGAACGACGTGAATAGTTGAGGAGTCTTTCATGAGGGGTTGCATTAGTAGCTGTGCACAGCAATGATCTAATAGAGTGAAGAGCATCAGGTAGGACAGTTTGCCAGTGTTCAACAGGTAGATTGCGTGACTTCAATGTCATTGTAGCTGCCTTCCATATAGTACCATTGAACCGCTCCACTTGACCATTGCCTTGAGGGTTGTAGCTTGTTGTTCTGCTGCAGGCAATACCTTTGCTAGCCAAAAACTCCTGAAGTTCGTTACTCATGAACGAGGATTCCCTGTCTGAATGGATATAAGCTGGCATACCAAAAATAGAGAACAACTGTGAAAGACAACTAATAACAGTTGAAGCAGTCATATTTGCACAGGGGAACACAAAGGGAAACCTTGAATATTCATCTACTATGTTAAGGAAATATCTATTCTGATTTATGCTTGGTAGAGGTCCTTTGAAATCTATATTCAGTCTCTCGAAAGGTTGGGTGGATTTTATGAGATGAGTCTTCTCTGGCTGATGAAAGTTTGGCTTGCACTCTGCACATACTCTGCATGCTCTGATCACTTGTCGCACATCTTCCACTGAGTAGGGCATGTTCTTTGATTTGACAAAATGGTACAGGCGTGTAACTCCTGGGAGTGTAACTCTCAGCGCTCCACAAAGCCTTGTGGAGCGCTGAGAGTGATTGCAAATCATGACATGCTGCTCCACAGTGGGACCTAGAGAATGCATCAGGTGAGATGTTCTCTTGATCCGGTCGGTACAGAATATCAAAGTCATAACATGATAGCTCCATCCTCCAGCGTAATATCTTGTTGATAAATTAGACACATATGCAACTCTTGGGTATCTTTATTGAGGAAACGTTTCGCCACACAGTGGCTTCATCAGTCCATACGTAGGAGAAACTTGAAGAACAGGAGGAGAATGAGGTAATCAGTCCCTCAACCTTGAGTCGATGTGTTCAGTCCATCAATCTTGAATAGAATTCTATTCAAGATTGTGTCTAATTTAGCAACATGTCGGTTCTCTGAACCATTCATCTACAAATCTGTAATATCTTGTCATTCTTTATCCTACTTTTGTGCTTCTTGTCGAACATATACATCACGGACCGTTGGTCAGTCCTTATGGTGAAATGTCTACCAGTTAAATAATGCCTCCAGTGGCGAACTGCTTCTATGATGGCCTGGGCTTCCTTTTCTACAGCAGCATAACACTTCTCTGATCCTTGAAAAGTTCTCGAAAAGAAGGCTACTGGTCGTCCTGCCTGAGATAAGACTGCAGCAATGGCAATGTCAGATGCATCCGTTTCCACTTCGAATGGTAGGGACTCATCAATGGCTTGAACTACTGAGTTTTCAATGTCCTGTTTAAGTGTATGGAAAGCGGCTTCTGCTTCCTTTGTCACAGGAAATGTGGTAGCACTCAATGGGCAGACTTTACTTGAATAGTTGTAGATCCATTGTGAGTAATAAGCAAAGAGACCAAGAGTTCTTCGGAGTGACTTTTTGTCTTGAGGCACTGGAAGTTCCCGTAGAGGTCGTAGTCGTTTAGGGTCTGGGAATATTGAACCTCCTTCCACTACATAACCAAGGATGCTAAGCCTTTTAGTTGAAAAAGTGCACTTTTCCTCATTGTAACTGATATTTTTCTTCTTGTCGGCTTCCAAAAACTTATCAAGGTTTGCATCATGTTCCTCCTGGGTCTTGCCACAAATGGTAACATTATCTAAATACGCATAAGTTCCCATGAGTTGCTCTTCCTGAATGAGTGAATCCATAATTCGTTGGAAGCAGGCTACCCCATTGGTGACTCCAAAAGGGACTCTGGTAAACTGATACAGGCCATCACTAGCCTGAAACGCTGTGTATGGTTTATCTTCATTCCTTATAGGGACTTGATGATAGGCACTCTGTAGATCAATTGTGCTAAACACATAGTACTGAGCAATTTTGTTCACTGTATCATCAATTCGAGGTAGAGGGTACCCATCAAGAAGTGTAAATTTGTTGATTGTCTCAGAGTAATCGATAGCCAGTCTCCGTTTCCTATAATCATCCTTAACAACAACAACCTGTGCACGCCAAGGGGAATTACTCGGTTCTATAATACCCTCCTTCAGCAGCCTCTGAGTTTCTTTCTCAATGAACATCCGATCCTCATAAGAATAGCGGCGTGACTTAGCTGATATAGGATGGCAATCCGCGGTAAGATTTGCAAACAGCTTTGGAGGGTCTACCCTTAAAGTGCTAAGTCCACAGACAGCAAGAGGAGGCAGTTCACCTCCATATGTTAAGGTGACATTATCATGCAGCTTCTGAAAGTCCTGACCAAGGATAACATCAGAGCACAGTTGTGGCAGAATAGCTAAATGTACATCTTGATAATCCTTTCCATTAACTCTGAGATTTACCTTACAAAACCCTAAGGTCTGAATAGAGAGAGATGTTGATGCCATGGAAACGGTACCTGATGAGTGATGTACAGTCAAGGAGTGGCGTTTAACTAAGTCAAGGTTGATGAAACTCTCAGAGCTGCCACTATCAATAAGACCATCTACTTCTGTTCCTTTGATGAATACTTTCACAACTGCCTTTGACAGTGAATTTGGAGTAGCTGCAGAAGTCACTGTTGCTAGAGTCGCATGATCACTGGAATGTGTGGAGGCACTAGCTCTTGTTGATAGCATGACATACTTTAGCAAAGTGGCCTTCTTGTGGCATTTATGGCACATTGCTTCACGAGCAGGACACTTTGGACGTGGATGTCTTGAAAAACCACAAAAGAAACACACCGTACCTGCTGCTGCTGTCACTGAGGCAGGTTCCACAGTAACTTCATTGCAAGAGTCTTGGTCAGGAATTGCAGCACTTACAACTCGAGAAGGCTGAGTGGTACTGTATACTTCAGAATTCTTCTGGGCTGAATCTAGAGCTCTTGCCTGGTCGAAGGCAGTGGCTAAGTCAAGAGTTTTACTCTCCAATAAACGCTGCCTTATTATTGGTGATTGCAGGCCACTGATAAAAGCATCCCTGATGGACTCTTCACAATACTGAGCAGCTGTCACTGCTTGGAAGTGACAGTCCTTACCTAAAATTTTCAGTGCTTGAAAGTATTCCTCTAAGGATTCATCAATCTGCTGGTGGCGAGTTGCAAGGCGATAGCGTGCAAAGATTTCATTTGTAGGTTTAATATACTGAGACTTGAGGGTTTTGATAGCATCTTCATAGGTATTACACTCAGAAATAGCCTCATATATCTTAGGTGACACAAAATTGATAAGCAGACTTAGTTTATCTAGATCTTTTTTAGGAAGGGCTCCCAAAAAGTTTTCGAAAGTCTTAAACCTGTGCTTCCATTTCTGAGCAGCCGTTGATAAGCTGGGGTCACAGTCTAGCCTCTCAGGTTTCAGTAAACGCTCCATGTTGTGATGTAGTCTAGCGCAGGATCACCACCAGGTAGCCCAGGATTCTATGTTCAATAAATTGTTGTGATAGAAACACAGGCCTTATCTCTAGGCTTTATTGAACATAGAATCTTCATAGTACTTCTGCAACAACAAAATATAATGACTAGTACATCTAATAACTGCTTCTACAGGGATGGTGATGTCTTGCATATGTCAAGAGAAAAGTTATAACTACAGGCCACATATTTAAACTCACCATGTAATCTGCATCACTAATATATATATATAGATAGAGGAGGAGAGAATCACACACCACGTGTTGGCGCCCATGACACACACCAAACTGTTGTTGCTGTTAAGGGCCCCGAGAGGTGGTGCAGTATTATCCTGTTGCTGCTCCCCACAGGAGCAGTATCACTACATTCTTTATCACCTTTTTGACAGCAGCTCGGCCCTTCAGTACCCAGTAGTTCTGACAAAGACTGGTAAGGGTATCTCCAAACCCCCCATGCATGGTCCTCTGATGAGCATCATCTAACTCTGACACCCACCCCTCCTTTCCCAGTAACACAGGATGTTTGGCTCCATAACTGAGCTCAGAGTTCTGCAGTCTTTCCCTGCATCTTAGCCCAGCATGATCTAGAAACAATCCCAATGAGTGGACCAGTTTACTGTTCCTTGAGCCGCCCTTGGGCCCAAGGCCTGACGTCATATCCTGCTGCCCTGCTGCCAGTAGCTCCAGAACTCCCGAGAACCTCTCCCTTTGGTACTCCCGTATCCAATATTCTCTGGGACCCACGAGAGATATTTGTCGACCTCGGCTTTCCTTGTCATGCAGCTTTCTCACAGATCGAAATACCATTTCTGTGACTCCTATAAGTTTCCTCCAAGAGGAGTAGCGTCTGGGGTCAAATAATTCAGTGTCGGGTTCCCCCACAAAGTGTACTATGCTGCTGGTTGTCTCCCCAAATTTCTGTTCCGGCCAGCACTCCTTTGCTTGTAACCAGTCTGGGCCTTTGAACCAAATCTCGCTTTTACTCAGCTTTTTGTGTGTCGCCCCTCGGCTTATCAGGTCAGCTGGGTTTTGTTCTGTAGGTACATACAGAATTGTTGACGTTGACTGTAGCTCCCGTATCTCCTTTACCCGATTCCTGACATAGGGGAGCTTGGACCTGTCGTTCTGGACCCACTGTAAGGTCACCTCCGAGTCTGTCCATACATAGGTGTGTGTCACCTTCAGGTTACTCAACGCCTCCTTTACATACTTCCCCGGTCTTGCTCCCAGCAACATCGCCATGAGCTCTAGCTTTGGGATTGAACAATCCTTCAGGGGTGTCACCCGCGCACAGCTGGTGGCCAGATTGACCTGGTCCCCGGCCACCAAGTACGCTACCGCCCCATAGGCCCTGGAGGAGGCATCACAGAAGACATGTAAGTCATAGTCTTGCCCGGTGCACCCGAGGGACCTGGGGAATGTGAACTCATGCAATTCTGCTAGATCTTTGCTAACCAGATCCCACTCCTGGCAGACTGTTTCTGGCAGTGGGTCGTCCCAACCTAGGTTCAGCTCCCAGGTCTGTTGCACTAGCATCCTCCCTCGAATGGTGATGGGTGTCAACAAACCCAAAGGATCGAAGGCAGTCTGCACTTTACTCAGCAAGGACCTCCTGGTCAGCTTCCCTTCCCCATCAGGTTTCCTCTTTAGCCTAAGTCTGTCTTCCTTGATTTCCCACTCCAGTCCCAACACCGATGTTACCTCAGGTACTGAGTAGCCAGCATAGTCACGTTCCACCATGCCTCGCAACGTTGGATTGTTTGTCACCCATTCTCTCAATGGCATGTTAGCTGAGAGCATCTCCTGATTAGACTCTCGGTAAATGTCCATCAACAGCCTCTCATCTGAGGTGGTACCTTGCATGTTGTCTACGTAAAATAGGGTCTTCAGTAATTCTTTTAGTGGGCTGTTACAGTTTGCAAGGTGGTAGTCTATGGTGACCTGCAACAAGAATGGTGAGCAACACTGCCCTGAATCTATAGATATCATACCCTTGCTCAGGCACCTCCCTGTTAGCCAACCACAAGAACCTTGTGTAGTCCCTATCTTGTGGCTGCAACCCGATACGTAGGAAGGTTTTGCTGATATCTGCCACATAGGCATACTGCTCTGTCCTGAATCTCAACAACACATCTGCTAATTTCTGCATCAGAGAGGGCCCTGTGAGCAGACAGTCGTTCAGTGATGGCTCTCTGGGACTCGCTTGTGAGCTGCAGTTGAAGACCACTCTGATGGGAGTGGTTACTGACTCCTTGGTGACTGCCATGTGTGGAAGATAATGGGTGTTTTCCTCAGGGCTGACATTGGGTACTTTCTTAATGAACCCGAGGGCCAACTGTTCCTTAATAATGTCATCGTATTTCCCCACCAGACCCTTCTTGGTCAGGCTGTTCACCAATGAGTTCAACTGACCCCGTGCCTTCTTGAAATTAGTGGGCAGCGTTGGATGTACCGGTTTCCAAGGGAGTCGCAACCAGTACTGTCCGTCCTTGAACTGCACATGGGTCAAGTAATCTCGATACGTCTCTTCATGTTCGGGGGCGGCTGGTCACCCTTAATCCCTACTACGTCCAGGTCCCATAGTTTATGGACCGGCTCACTGTTGGCTATGCCCACTTGCATCTCTGATAGATCTTCGTGCAGACCAATCCACATCACCAGCACAGCCTCAGTCGCCATAGTACCGGAGCCCCTCTTTCCCGGGGTCACAGGGAAGTGAGCCGGTATCCTGCCTCCTACGATGTACCCCGCTGGAGTCCTGTACAGGCCAACACCCTCCTTGATAACCTTTCTCGTAGACACGAACTCGTCTATGTTATCTCCTCCTACCAAGATTCCTACATTTCTGACGTTGTCTGTAGCGATGTCTGGTTCTGCCAGCTTCACACCCAACTCCCTCAGACGTTTGACTGCTGCAGCCAGTCCCTTAGTGGTAATGATATTGGGCAGCCTCTTCACTATCACGGCTGAAATTTCCCGTCAATGCCCGGCTAATCTGACCGTCACATTGACAACCAGATAAGACCTGCGTGGGACCTGTCCACCAAACCCTTCCACCATCATGTCAACCTTACCACCTGTCTTCAACTTCAACTTAGTTACTAGGCTCTCTGCTATAAAGGATCTTTGTGCCCCAGCGTCGAAGAACAAACGGGTCATTTCAGACTTCTTCCCATTCGTAACCACCGCCATTACGGTGGGCAAGGCCACCGAACCTTGAAACTACTCACCAGAACAAATCCCCGGTGCCGCACTCACCACACTCACCACTACTTCAGGCTTGTCCTTGCTCTCCGCCCTTTCCTGCGGTTTGCTCTCCTTAGCTTGTGCTGATCTGGTGTCCTAAGGACACAGTGCACTGTGGTGCTTACCTTTCCGGCAACCCTGGCACTCACTGAGTTGGGCATTACAGTCCCTGGCAAAATGTTCTCCACAACACTTGATACAGAGTCTCAACTCCCTTAGTCGTTGAACCCTTCGATTATAGGTGATGAAGCTCAAGCACCCTGAACTAGCATGTTGTCCTTCACAAAACACGCACTGTCTCATACTGGCCGTTTTAGTGGCTTCTTCCTTGGCCCTGTTGGTGGAGGACTTGTCCTGGGCATAATAAGTGCCGACCCTAGTAGGAGGTGGTTTAGTTTTATCTCTCGAATGTCTGGGGAAGTTGATCGACTTCACCTTGGTGGGCAATTTCTCCCCGTGACCTATGCTTAGGTGAGATACAAGATCCCCCAACCCTTCAAAAATTTGTTGTATCATGAACCGATTTGTCCGATATTTCAAATGCAACTCGTGTACTGTAGTGCTAGCCGGTTTCCTCTGAATCACCTAACTAATGACCCATTCTGATTCATCTTCATCATGTAAATCTCTGAAACTATTTGTCAAGCTCATAATTTCAATGCGGAACTTTTCTAGGCTTTGACGGTCATGTCGGCAAGCCTCTAGATCCAACAACCGATAAAGTATGGCCACCTTTATCTCTTCAGTGTTGCCAAACATGTCCTTTAACTGGTCTTTGGCATGTTGGTAATTAGTGTCAGTAATCAGGTAGTGCCGGACCAAGTCTAGGGCTTTACCTTTGAGTTGTGACTGTAAATACTGCAATTTGATGGCATCTGGCGAATCGTTTCTGTCATCTATCTGGGCTTTAAACTGATTCCAGAAAGCAATGTACTCTGTTAGGGTTCCGTCAAATGTTGGTAAATTCAATTTGGGCTACCTGGGCAACATATTAACAAGCGTGTGGCTGTTCGGGGTACCCCCGGTATTTGTCACCCCACTTGGCTTACTAGTCTTTAATGTGCTTAACTTATCTTTGTACCTATCAATCTCCTGGTGACAATCTACATCATCCTTAGTGAATTCGTCCTGAGCTTGCCAAAGACTATCCTGGGATTCACTATCCTCAATAGCCTGTAGCTCATATGCTGAGAATGCTCATTCGTAGGCTTCCCATTTTTCCCCCAAACCCTTCAAGCAGTCTTGCAAATCATCGCAGTCTACCTTACTGCGTTGGCTAGTAGCCTTGCACCTTTTGCGCATTCTGTTCAGATGCCCTTTGTATGCAGCCACTGTACAAACAGTCTCGGCTGAGTGGTTGAGGGGAGTAGACGTGTGCTGGGGATCTGGACCTACTAATTAGCAGGCCTACCCATTTCTCCCGACTGATAAGTCATCATTAAAACTCCTACTGTTGGAAGACAGCTTCAGTGTTGTGAGAACTCTTATGTGCGAGCTGTGACTAAGGATATACCTAGTGAAACACTGGAAATAGTTTTCCTTTTGAAAAGGCCCTCACAGGCCTCTGCTTCCCCTCTGCCTTTCATTTGACCTCAGCCTTTCACCTCTATCAACATACAGTGTAGAGGTGAATTTTGCTAGTCCACTGCTACTCGTGCCTCTCAAATGCTCACAACTCATCGCTTTACCAACCTGAGGAATAACGACGAGTGTGCAGTCCTACGTGAGTTGGTAACCCTGAAAATTCGTCTTTCACTCCAAGACACGTGTGCTAGAAGTTCTGCAAGTTTGGAGTGAGTAACAATCTGTACGAGTATTGCAGTGTTTGGTAACTCTTGAGAAGTCTGCCTCAGCCTGTGACATTGAGCGAGGCACTGCATCACCTGCCTGAGACTTTCGCCCATATTGACTATGTGAAGAAAGGCGAATGTGCGTGCTCAGTTACCCCTGCTGTTCTCCTGTATCCCCAACTCTCCGCCTTTAAACTCAGCCGTTCGCCTCTATCAACGACGTGCAGTGTAGAGGTGTATTTTGCTGCCCCGCTGGTACTCGAATATGTGAGTTGTGCAAGTGCTGCAGATTTGTTGTAACTATTTGCATGAGTGGATTACGCTGACTTAGGGCATTGTGCTACCATCAGTACCTACGTAGGCTTAAAATGAGTGAGGAATGTCTGGCCTGCTGGGTGACCTTGAAAATGGCACTATAAGACCCGCATGCCACTTACACCCATACTGCGTGTGTCTAGTGAGGTAAATGTCCCTTCCTCGACTTTCCTATTCACCGGTATCCCTTAACTCGTCGCCAATATCTACATATGGGATAAGGGCGAGTTTAGCTGATCCAGGCCAAACAGCGCTCCAAGCCAGCCAGTGAAAGCCAAGGCTACATCTGTTCTGAATCCCAGAATGCCTTTGTGAACGTTCTACAGTGTTCCGGCCGCACCTTCGGTGTTGTGAGAACTAGTTCTTATGTAGTGAAAATTTGTCTGTCATTCCAAGACACGTGTGCTAGATGTGTTAAGTGCTGCGGGTTTGGAGTAATTAACAAGTAGTACAGGGTTGGTAACTCTCGAGACGACTGTGGGCCCAGTGAATGACCTTGAAAATTGCACTGCGACCTGCAGGCCACTACACCCATATTGCCTGTGCCTAGCGAGGTGAATATCCCTTCCTTGTCCCTTCTCCTTGCTCGATTTGGAACTCAGCCGTTCGCCTCTATTTGCTTGTGGTCTAGAGGCGGTTTTTTGCCAGACCACATGGGTGCTTGAGTGCCCGTGTCCTCTGTGCCGCACTCCGCTCATCTTGCGAGTGTCTCCTGTGTGCCTGCCTGCCTGCTGCAAGCAGGTGTCCTGGTGGTTGGCGCGGGCTTGGCGAGCACAGTCAAGCAAGCTTGAGGGCAGCACTAAAAGCTAGCCAGAACAAGCTAAGGCAGCCTGCAGTTATAGCTGTCCTAGGGTCCAGCATGTCTGTGTATACGTTCTGCAGTGCTGCTGGCATACCAGTGTTTCCTGTAGTGGCTTGAGAACAATTTGACGAGCATTGCAGTGCTGACATTTTGAGTGGGACATGCCAGAGGTTCACTTATAAACATAGTAAGTTTGTGGTGATTGGCTTGTACACAGTGAACATTCATCTGTCATACTTGTGCTAGAAGTGTTAAGTGCTGCTTTCCCCAACAGTTAATTGTCATTTGTAAGCCTGTATTAAGACTTTAAAAGGCTCAGATAATTGATAAATCAGTGTAATACATGCTCTGCTCAGTGTAACTGAACTATTAAATACGGTTACATAATTAAATTGCTTGTCCTAGTGTCATTGCTGTGTTTTCTAATACATTTTCTTGTTCAGACTAAAACTTTACTGCTAAATTCCCAGTAATATTTCAAATTGCAGTGGTGTGAGTGTGTAACTTATGCTTTGTATTTTTACTGTGAACAAGCTTACTGCTGAATAGTGTTCAGTTTCATGAATACTTTCTCTCTTGAGTAATTCGGTTACCTTTCAACTGTGTTAAGCAAGAGTCAGCCTGTTAACATCTATGTTCCTTGCCATCTCATCTAGTGGGTCTAGCGCCTAGTTAAAATTGTAATAGTAACAATTTGCAATCATTATACTTCTAGTTATACATTGTGTAAATTGTTTTAGACTATTTGATCAACTGGATTGTAGTGTTTAAATTCTGATACACCAATTTAATGACTGCAGACACACACTGACACATAATAAACACATTAAAACGCTGGTACCTCTCCAGAAGCTGGGCCTAGTGTGTGACCTTGAGAATTGAGTGTGTTTATTACGGCCAGTGGTGTACCACTCTCACCTATATTTACATCAACACAAGTGTATTCTAAGTGATAAAGTGTACACTTGGTGTACTTGGTAACACTTGTCATACATAGTAACGCGTGTGTAAGTGAGATTGTTTAGGTACTGGTTCATCTATCTACAGCTGCACACTTATGCTTGCATACATGTATAACATAGTAACATGTGAGTTACCCAGGATGGACCAAGGAAGTCAACCAGAGTGATTTATCTCATTGTCATTGTAACATTACCTAGTTTTTTTTTTTTTTTTTTTTTTGTTTTTTTAGTAATACTGTTTACAATCTATGGTTGGGGTAAGAGGTTGTCTTCAGCATTCATTGTGATGTCTGCTATATTATTATTTCAGTGAGGTACATTAGGTGGCAGTAGCCTGAACTAACTCAAGTGGAAGTTATCATTGAATTTGAACCTCTTGTTTAATGTGATGTATGTCAGAATTCTAATTTTATGCTCAATATTACCTACTTTGTCTCTCTCTCTCTCTCTCTCTCTCTCTCTCTCTCTCTCTCTCTCTCTCTTTTCATCTTTGTAATTTGTGATAAGGTGTAAGACCTCGCCTGTACCATCCATTATATCATTATATGTACCATATTATTAACACACATACAAGAGGTCTCTGAGTGTGTTTTTGGTGGGGTGTGTGTCGTATTGAGTGGTGGTGGTCTGGGTTGAGTATGGTTGGAGGTGTTCATTGAACTTGAGCACTTGTGTCTTGTGATCTATTTTGGACTTCTGACTTTGTAGTGAATATTTGCTCTTGCATAAGCTATAAGGGAAAGATAAGCGAGGAATTCTTGTGTTGTGAGTCTTACACCAGATATCATCACTGGCAAACATGGCAACTGTTATAGAGGAACCTATTTCTGCAGGTGATGGAAATGATGATAGCTTCCAGACCTTTAAAAGTAAACAAAAGAGAAAAAGTGAGAAAGGGCTAGAGCGTCGACGTAGTCAGACTCACTTGACTCGTACACAATGTGACACTAAACGTCCTTGGTGCACAGAGGCTGCAAGAAGTCTTTCTTCAAAGGAAGAATGTGTTAAGCTGAACTTCCCTGACAACACCCCGCTGCCTGCTAAGTGTGCATGGCTAATGGAAACTGTAAACAAGCATCCTAACTCAAGGATCCAATTTAGGAAAAACACACACAACTTTGTGTTTGTGGAACAGAATGCAGAACTGATCAATGATCTACTTAGTACACCGTATGGGGATATTAAGCTGCTCCGACCTCCATCAGACACTCACCACTTCAAAAAATGGGTCAGTAAACTCCAGGTATCATAATCTTTGGATACCCTCACTGCATGGACCCATCCCATTTGACTCTCAGTGAGCATATCATCAAGCCTAAAAGACTTAAAGGAAAATCCCAAATTATTGCCAGTTGGGTGGGTCCTGTGCCCCTCCCCCGGAATATCTGGGTGCATGGTTTAAGTTTCCTAAACATCGAAGTGTACCTACCCCCTAAACGTAGGTGTTACAAATGCCAGCACTATGGCCATGTTGCAGTAGACTGTGGAATACTTCATTCTTGGTGTGGTAAGTGTGCTGGGAAACATTCCACTAGAGAATGCACAGTAGGCCCTGACAGCCGAAAATTTAAGTGTATTAACTGTAAAGAAGTTGGGGTTACAGTTTCCCACAAGGACTGCAGTCAGAACCCAAACAACCTTCGATGTAAACCTGATAAAAACCCTTTAATGGTAACTGAGGATGAGGCCATCCAGTCTACCACAGCCAGATCTGAGACTGAACCTCTGCAAAGTGTGCAAGAACCCCACCTCACTGCAAATGATTCTGGTGATACCAGAATGCCATCACACACACCAGCTGTGGAGGAGCTAGCCATCCCTGCTAGCACATATGGAACTACTGGTCTGCCACTACAGATACCTATGGCTACACCTGAATATGGGGATGAGTTTGTCATTTCTCCCAATACACACAACTACAACAGTCAGACGGACACCACACAGGTAACCCCCCTGGAAATTGGAGATGAGTCAGATGCACAGGACCTACCTGCAATGAATGATGAAACAGAACACTAATGCAACCATGGTACCTGTTAAGGTGATAGGTGTTAAAGAAAGCACTAACCCAGAAGTGCCATCCTCCAGAGAGGCATTGGATTCGCCTGACCTTCCTCATATTATAACAAATTTCCAGAAAAAATTGAGCATCTTGAACAGATCCTGACAAGTTTAATAAATATGTGTAATCAGGATGATGCTCTTGAGCATGGTGATGATGTCAAAAGTGCAGCAATCTCTGTTCAGCTTCCAGCAATTTGTGAGAAAGAAGCCCATGACTCTTGCCTTCAAGACTTGCCTTTTAACTGGCTGCCAAGATGCCGAAAAATGCTTAAAAATAAAGGTCCTAAAGATAAAGACGTACAAACTATGCTATTTGCTCTTAAGTGTCTGCACACTGTAGCCAAAGCATAATAGTTTTACCATCTTATGAGCAAGAGATTGTAATAACTCACTACAATGGATACATTACAAATCTTTTCATGGAACATTGCTTCCATCAGGAAGCGGTTGCCTGACTTACATCATATTAGTGCAACCAAGAATATTGATGTCATCTGTTTGCAGGAATGTAGATTGAAAGATGGAGCACCTCCACCAAACTTGCCTGGATATGCAGCTTATAACCTAAGGTCAACCAACTGTTGTGTGATGTATGTCAGAAAGAACTTGCCACATTCACTCCTTTCCTTGCAGAGTCGAGTTAACATGCAGTATCATGGTGTCAAAGTATATGCAGGCGATTTTTCCATAAACATTTTTAATCTCTATGCCCCAGCAAACCAGCTTCGACCTGATGCTTTACCAGATCGCATCAATAGTGAACCTACCATCATTCTTGGAGATTTTAATGCCAGACATAAGAATATTGGTGGGTCTATAACAAACACCAATGGAACTAAACTAGTGAGATTGCTAAATGAGCATGATAATGTTCGAATTGTGGGCACTACTGAGCCTACTCACATATATGGTGGCATACTAGATCTATGTCTTGGATTTAATACATCATATACGATGCATGACTCTGTCATAGTTGATGATCTTCTATCTGATCACTTCCCAAGACTAACAACTGTCAATCTTGATCACATCTCCAGCAATCAAGGAGCTAAATACAGAAGGAGGAAACTTATTCTCAAACCAGAACACAGAGACAACTTTATTAACCACTTGGATCAATGGTATAAGAATTACGAGCCCATTGGCACACAAATATTTAATGATGATTTAATTACCACTATTGAGAGTGTTCTCACAGATCAAGTGGGCAGGAATAGGAAACAAAGACCCTCCACTATAAATAACAATAAAAACCAATGTAAATACTGTAATGATCCACAGCTACGCAATCTAACACATGCAGCTAGGAGGATTGGTAAAGCATACCGTGAATGTAGAACCCCAGACCTGGTCAGAACGTTCCAAGCTGCACTAACAAATGCAAGGAATAGAAAGGAAGAACTTAGGCAACAGGAATGGGAACAGTTTGTTAGTGGATTAAATAGGTCCACCCCTTTGAGTTTGGCTTGGAAAGGTATAAATAAAATAACCAGGAAAAAGACTGGCAATGTTGCTCATCCCTTTCCTCTTGAAACAGCAAATGACCTCATAAATGACTGGTCCAAAACATCCAGGCATGAAAGCCTTCCATCTCATATTAGAAAAAATTTAGAGAGTACTTCTGAAGAAATGTTGAAACTGATTAATTTTATGAGCCAAAATGTTGATGAGAGTGATTGCCTCTTTACCGAGTATGAATTAGATAATGCATTAACCAAAGGTCGATCAACTGCTCCTGGAGAGGATGGTATAACCTATGATATTCTCAGAACTCTAAGGCACGTGCCTGATAACCCTTTGTTGGCACTGTATAATCTCAGTTACATTGAGGGCGTTCTTCCTATTTCCTGGACCAATAGTCTCATTGTGCCTATCCCTAAGCCCCAACAGCCTGATACATTTAGGCCGATCTCCTTAACTAGTTGTCTTTGTAAAACTTTTGAAAGAATGATGCTTAACAGACTGTACTACAGAATCAGACACAAACTTTCCCCCTACCTCTATGGGTTCATGAAAGGTAAAAGTGTGCAGAACTGTATTTCCACCTTTCTCACTGCACACACCTCTACTAGTTTTACCACTTTTCTTGATCTAAAATCTGCATTTGATATTGTGAACAGAACCGTTATACTACATGAACTAGCCAAAATGAATATTGGTGGTAGCTTACTCTGCTGGATAATAGGATACCTGTCAAATAGAGTATCCTCTGTCCTTTACCAAGGCTTCAGAAGTGATTCTAAAGAAATGTCTTTAGGTACACCGCAGGGAGGAGTTCTTAGTCCCATGCTATTTAATATTCTGATTAATGCTCTCCTAAATGCTCTACCTGCCTCACCTAAACATATAGCTATAAGCTATGCTGATGATATCATGATCCATATAACAGGGCATAAGAAGATGAATACCATTCTTAATGAAGTTCAAGCAATTTGTAATCAACTAGGCCTCATAATATCTTCCTCTAAAACAAAGATCTTAACAAACAAACGACATCCCCCACCCATCTATTTGCAGGGTGAAATCATTAGCTACGTTAAAACTTTCAGATATCTTGGTGTTGATGTACCCTTTAACAAATCCACTATACCACAACTAAACAAGAAATGCAAAGCTAGGCTAAATGCTCTCAAAGCTGTTGCTGGCCACAATCCCAACTATGGTGCTAATGTGAGAATCGTGAGAATGATGTACATAGCCTATGTTAGGTCCTTAATTGATTATGCTGCTCTCATGTTGATATTAGCTAGAGAAAGTTCTCTCCGACCCTTGGAGTTAATGCAAAATGAAGCTCTCAGGATTATTCTTGGCTGTCCCAGATCTACAAAAGTTCTTAACATGAGGAAGGAGCTTGGTATTTCTAGTATCAGTGATAGGATTGTTGAAATTAACACTGTACTCGGTATTAGAATGTTGAGAAACGAACCAGACACTGTCACAGTGAATCTTACCAAGTGTCTAGAGGTAAATACACACAGATCTAAATGGATTGTGAAAACGTGCAATTGCATTAAGTTTTATAACCTACATGAACTGTATCACTGTAGGCAACAAGAGCATTTCACCCCTCCATGGAAGATGTGTTCATTTAATATCACATACCTACAAGTCCCTCCCAAGAAGCTCATTGCTAGTAATCCCTTCCTTAAATCTCTTGTTAGAGCAACTGCTCAAGAAGAAATTTCTCACCTAGCCGGTAGTAATAAGTTATCACAAGTTATATACACGGATGGATCTAAACAGGAGTCTTCTGGCAGGGCTGCATCTGCTCTTGTTGCCACCTCCCTAGTTAAGAACGATAATAAATTTGTTGAGTTAGGCATAAGAATTAACAACTGGGCGTCTACACTGCAAACTGAATTGTTTGCAATCCTAATGGCGCTAAAGCTAACCTATGACACTGAGCTTGACTCTATCATCATTACTGATTCTATGTCATCATTGAAGGCTCTTGACTCATATAATGACTCCAACAACATGCTCATTGGGGAAGCCAGGTATAGATACTCAAAAATTAGGGACAAAGGAATTAATGTACAATTGCTATGGATCCCATCACACATTGGATTACTCCTTCATGATAAAGTTGATATGTTATCCAAGAAGAGTACCCAGAAGGAGAATGTAGAATATAACTTTGGTATAACTGTGTCTAGCGTTAGGAATAATATTAGGAGAGAAGTAAATAATGAAAATGATTGTTATAGGAATGCAGTTAGAAGCCTGAGTAGATCTATAACCCACTATGATAACATGAACGTAGATAAGTATCTTTATGGAGCAACTTGCAATGTGAACAGACTGACTGATGTTGTAGTGGCCAGGCTTAGGCTTGGTTACAAGTACTTCTGGCAGTTTGGGAGACACACAGATGATGATCAAACTAAATGTAAATTATGTGATCAGGCATATGGTCACTCTCTTGAACACTATGTGCTTAATTGTCCACTTATTGAGGAATACAGAGACAGACAGTATAATAACCTATGTGACATGTCAAGATATCTTATTAATGAAAATAAGATACCAGATATACTAAGCAAATTTCCTAAATTTGCTTGTAACAGATAAGTGAACTATAGATATGTAGATATAAATCCATATGTATTCCTGTTAACCCTTTGGGGCCTAGTTCCTAGGCCTTTTGTGTATCCATATGCTCTCGCGTTACCGTCCACAGGATGGATATGGGGTGCACAATAAACTAGCCACTTCGGTGGCAAAATCTCTCTAAAATCTGGTACAAATCACAAATCCCACATTAAAATGAGTCAAAGACAATGAAAATCACACAATAAAAATGCAGTATACAAATTAAAAATCACATGTTTAGCACAAATAAATTCAACTTGTGAAACAGTAAATAAATAATGTGTGTAAACAGCTTGGCCTAACTGTGCCCAGCTTAGTCTAGCGTGGATGGTTGGATAAGGTAAATCCTAACCTAACTAGGGTGCTATAGCCTAAACCTGGCTTTAGAACTCCCTGTAAATAATAACTAGGATAAATCTGTCCTAGTTACTATAACTGTTGTAAATATTGCACAAGTCTAGCCTAACTGCGGCTACCTTGCAAATTCACTGTAAGTAATTAACATACAAGTCTCCTACTCTGGTTTACTTGTAATCACTGTAAATAATTAAATTCACAAGCTTCTCTAGCCTACCTTGCACGGACGTAAACGATACCTGGGAAAAATTCAAAACAATGTTCACTACCATCCTTGATAATATTGTACCAGTTAAAGAGGTTAGGATTAAACAAAGAACTGAACCCTGGATGAATTCTGAGATATTGGCCTGCCTGTAAATTACTGCAAATAATAACTTCTGTGTATAGTCAGCTTGGCCTAGCCTCTGTGTAACTCTGGGCCTAGGTGTGCTAACTTAACCTAACTCTGTTAAACTCTGGTTCCTAACTGTGGCCTAACTATGTTAATTTTAACCTAGCTATTCCACATCACGGTTCAAAGGACCACTGTGGAAATTTGTCTGGACTGCCTCCATGTGAGTTGTCTACACTGGCAAGCTCTGTTGACACTGAGCCCTGAGGTCGGTACCTCAGCCTCACAAGTGGCTTATAGGACAGATTTCCATAAATGACTGATGTTGCAAGAAATCTCGCCTGCATGCACGTATAAAGGACTAACTTACTTGGTGTTGGAGAATGTATCCCGATCTTCAACCTCAGAACCACGTGCAACTGGGATATTAATTCCTGCAATATTCAGTTGATATTAGTGACGTGCCTGCACCTCAGAAATTCCTGTTTCCAAGAGGGTGTGTATCTCCTAGTATAACTATGCAGAAATGGACACTAGCTTCTAAGCCTGACAGAGTGACACCGGTATGTACTGGTCATGGGCCACCTGTCTGCACAAAGGCCCACAGCTCAACTCACTCGCAATTTCCCCCGGAAACTGGCCAGAATCCAGAGAAGGAAAGGGAGGTCTTGTCTTACTGTATGGGCCTGATGGAGGAGGACATCTATGGTACATCGAGGTGCCTCCACCAGATTTATCCCAGATCTAGTATAACCTAATGTTTGCCTACATTATCGGCCTATTACTACCTAAGTTAAGGTCTTAGGTCTACATTATTATTATCTACAGTTGCCTCAATAGTCTTAATATTAGTTCACTAACAGTATAAACTACCTACCTCTTCCTTGAAGGGTAAATCTATCAATTAAGAAGTACCTTCCAACTACCTTCGCCATCCCGGGTGTGTGTATATATGTGTGTGTGTGTGTGTTTTGGGTGGGTGTAAGGGCCACCCAACCCAGCCGTTCCATCCGCGACCTGCTGGGATCTTTGTACGACGTATCTGCCCTGTGGAACTTTAGGGCTGAATAAATTTCCACATAAATATTAAACAATTACATTTAATCAACAGGATATGAATGCGAATATATATTTCCAGTACCTCTTCAAACAATAATTCATTGCAAGCACACATAACAGATATTGATGAAATACATTTAACAAACATGCTAAGACAAATGGAGAAGGTAACAGGAACTGAAGGGGACAGGCCAAACTATAAAAGGGGGGACTACACAGGTATGAGAAACTTCCTGCAGGAGGTTCAGTGGGACAGAGAAATGGTAGGAAAATCAGTAAACGAGATGATGGAATATGTGGCAACAAAGTGCAAGGAGGCAGAGGAAAGTTTTGTTCCCAAGGGAAACAGAAATAATAGGAAGACCAAAACGAGTCCTTGGTTTACCCGAAAGTGTAGGGAGGCAAAAACTAAGTGCAACAGAGAATGGAAAAGGTACAGGAGGCATAGGACCCAGGAAAACAAGGAGATTAGTAGAAGAGCCAGAAACGAGTATGCGCAGATAAGGAGGGAGGCCCAGCGACAGTATGAAAACGACATAGCATCGAAAGTCAAATCTGACCCGAAACTGCTGTATAGCCACATTAGGAGGAAGACAACAGTCAAGGACCAGGTGATAAGGCTGAGGAAAGAAGGTGGAGAACTCACAAGAAACGATCAAGAGGTATGTGAGGAGCTCAACACGAGATTTAAGGAAGTATTTACAGTAGAGACAGGAAGGACTCTGGGGGGACAGACCAGATGGGGACACCAGCAAGGAATACACCAACAAGTGTTGGACGACATACATACAGATGAGGAGGAGGTGAAGAAACTGCTAAGGGACATCGATACCTCAAAGGCAATGGGACCGGACAACATCTCTCCGTGGGTCCTTAGAGAGGGAGCAGATATGTTGTGCGTGCCACTTACCACAATCTTCAACACGTCCCTGGAAACTGGGCAACTACCTGAGGTATGGAAGACGGCAAATGTAGTTCCCATTTTCAAAAAAGGAGACAGAAAAGAGGCACTAAACTATAGACCTGTGTCATTGACGTGTATAGTATGCAAAATTATGGAGAAGATTATCAGGAGGAGAGTGGTGGAGCACCTGGAACGGAACAGGAGTATAAATGCCAACCAGCACGGATTCACGGAAGGCAAATCCTGTGTCACAAACCTTCTGGAGTTTTATGATAAAATAACAGAAGTAAGACAAGAGAGAGAGGGGTGGGTTGATTGCATCTTCTTGGACTGCAAGAAGGCCTTTGACACAGTTCCTCACAAGAGATTAGTGCAGAAGCTAGAGCATCAGGCGGAACTCTGTGTTCATCAAGAACTGCAAGAAGCCCCTATCACGAGCCTTTTCCATCCTATGGAGAGGGAGCATGGACACGGGGGTCGTCCCTCAGTTACTAAAAACAACAGACATAGCCCCACTCCACAAAGGGGGCAGTAAAGCAACAGCAAAGAACTACAGACCAATAGCACTAACATCCCATATCATAAAAATCTTTGAAAGGGTCCTAAGAAGCAAGATCACCACCCATCTAGAAACCCATCAGTTACACAACCCAGGGCAACATGGGTTTAGAACAGGTCGCTCCTGTCTGTCTCAGCTACTGGATCACTACGACAAGGTCCTAAATGCACTAGAAGACAAAAAGAATGCAGATGTAATATATACAGACTTTGCAAAAGCCTTCGACAAGTGTGACCATGGCGTAATAGCGCACAAAATGCGCGCTAAAGGAATAACAGGAAAAGTCGGTCGATGGATCTATAATTTCCTCACTAACAGAACACAGAGAGTAGTCGTCAACAGAGTAAAGTCCGAGGCAGCTACGGTGAAAAGCTCTGTTCCACAAGGCACAGTACTAGCTCCCATCTTGTTCCTCATCCTCATATCCGACATAGACAAGGATGTCAGCCACAGCACCGTGTCTTCCTTTGCAGATGACACCCGAATCTGCATGACAGTGTCTTCCATTGCAGACACTGCAAGGCTCCAGGCGGACATCAACCAAATCTTTCAGTGGGCTGCAGAAAACAATATGAAGTTCAACGATGAGAAATTTCAATTACTCAGATATGGTAAACATGAGGAAATTAAATCTTCATCAGAGTACAAAACAAATTCTGGCCACGAAATAGAGCGAAACACCAACGTCAAAGACCTGGGAGTGATTATGTCGGAGGATCTCACCTTCAAGGACCATAACATTGTATCAATCGCATCTGCTAGAAAAATGACAGGATGGATAATGAGAACCTTCAAAACTAGGGAGGCCAAGCCCATGATGACACTCTTCAGGTCACTTGTTCTATCTAGGCTGGAATATTGCTGCACTCTAACAGCACCTTTCAAGGCAGGTGAAATTGCCGACCTAGAAAATGTACAGAGAACTTTCACGGCGCGCATAACGGAGATAAAACACCTCAATTACTGGGAGCGCTTGAGGTTTCTAAACCTGTATTCCCTGGAACGCAGGAGGGAGAGATACATGATTATATACACCTGGAAAATCCTAGAGGGACTAGTACCGAACTTGCACACGAAAATCACTCACTACGAAAGCAAAAGACTTGGCAGACGATGCACCATCCCCCCAATGAAAAGCAGGGGTGTCACTAGCACGTTAAGAGACCATACAATAAGTGTCAGGGGCCCGAGACTGTTCAACTGCCTCCCAGCACACATAAGGGGGATTACCAACAGACCCCTGGCAGTCTTCAAGCTGGCACTGGACAAGCACCTAAAGTCAGTTCCTGATCAGCCGGGCTGTGGCTCGTACGTTGGTTTGCGTGCAGCCAGCAGCAACAGCCTGGTTGATCAGGCGCTGATCCACCAGGAGGCCTGGTCACAGACCGGGCCGCGGGGGCGTTGACCCCCGAAACTCTCTCCAGGTAAACTCCAGGTAACAGGAAGGGCACTGCAATGGATCAGAGAATACCTGACAGGGAGGCAACAACGAGTCATGGTACGTAATGATGTATCACAGTGGGCACCTGTGACGAGCGGGGTCCCACAGGGGTCGGTCCTAGGACCAGTGCTATTTTTGGTATATGTGAACGACATGACGGAAGGGTTAGACTCAGAAGTGTCCCTGTTTGCAGATGATGTGAAGTTAATGAGGAGAATTAAATCTGATGAGGACCAGGCAGGACTTCAAAGAGACCTGGACAGACTGGACACCTGGTCCAGCAAATGGCTTCTCGAATTTAATCCTGCCAAATGCAAAGTCATGAAGATAGGGGAAGGGCACAGAAGACCACAGACAGAGTATAGGCTAGGTGGCCAAAGACTGCAAACCTCACTCAAGGAGAAAGATCTTGGGGTGAGTATAACACCGAGCATGTCTCCGGAAGCACACATCAATCAGATAACTGCTGCAGCATATGGGCGCCTGGCAAACCTGAGAACAGCATTCCGATACCTTAGTAAGGAATCATTCAAGACACTGTACACCATGTATGTCAGGCCCATACTGGAGTATGCAGCACCTGTTTGGAACCCGCACTTGATAAAGCACGTCAAGAAACTAGAGAAAGTACAAAGGTTTGCGACAAGGTTAGTTCCAGAGCTAAGAGGAATGTCCTATGAAGAAAGATTAAGGGAAATCGGCCTGACGACACTGAAGGACAGGAGGGTCAGGGGAGACATGATAACGACATATAAAATACTGCGTGGAATAGACAAGGTGGACAAAGACAGGATGTTCCAGGGAGGGGACACAGAAACAAGAGGCCACAATTGGAAGTTGAAGACACAAATGAGTCAGAGAGATAGTAGGAAGTATTTCTTCAGTCATAGAGTTGTAAGGCAGTGGAATAGCCTAGAAAATGACGTAGTGGAGGCAGGAACCATACACAGTTTTAAGACGAGGTTTGATAAAGCTCATGGAGCGGGGAGAGAGAGGGCCTAGTAGCAACCGGTGAAGAGGCGGGGCCAGGAGCTAGGACTCGACCCCTGCAACCACAAATAGGTGAGTACAAATAGGTGAGTACACGATACCTCAAAGGAGATGGGACTGGACAACATCTCCCCGTGGGTCCTTAGAGATTGTAATCTACTCCCTCTTTGAAAGCATACAGCTTAGCCAATTTATCAGTTCTATCATGCATCTGAAGACCAATGTGAGATGGGATCCACAGCATGTGCACTCTGACTCCACTGTCCACAATCCTACCATACCTGTGTCTGGCTTCTGACACAAGCATGCCACAATTTATGCTTAATGAGTTGAGAGCATTTATGGATGACAGAGAATCAGTTACAATTAAACTGTCAATCTTTGATACATAGATGCATTTCAGTGCAAGGAGTATGGCAAACAGTTCTGTCTGAAGGGTAGAGGCCCAATTATTGATGCGTGCTCCAATTTCTTTAAGAGAGCCATCACTCTGTACGACAACAGCAGCACTACCAGCTGCACCAGTGGATTGGTGAACAGAACCATCAACGTAAATAATTTGCAAGAGTGTGTGCTGTGTGACTAAGTTATCAATACAGCTTAAGGCCTCATGTTTGGCTTCAAGGCGAAGCTTTGGTTGTGATTTAAGAAGTAGTTTGGGGGGAAATGGAGGAATGGTAGTTTGGAATGGGGTAATATTCCATGGAGCGGAGAAGTGCCGCTGTTGCCTTACTTGACATAGATCATATATCTGATTCATGCGGAGGTCGGTTCCAGTCTTTTCGATCCATCTGGAGGAGTGTTCACCAGTGCTGAGGAAAGTTTGGAGGGCTTCTGTGCAGGGGTTTGAATGAGCTTGCCTGAGCATATTAACCCCAATTAGGATATTTCTTTCAGTAACACGATCTCTGATGCTTGGAATATCAAGTTCTTTTTGCATATTTAAAATTTTGGCAGTACGAGGGCATCCTAGGATGATCCTCATTGCTTCGTTCTGCAGTTTTTCCAGCCCTCCAAGCTTCCAGTCAGACACAAGAGCAAGTAGTGGCGCAGCATAATCAACCAATGATCTAATATAAGCAAGATACATCATTTTCACAATTTTAACATTAGCACCATACCTGGGGTAAAGCCCTGCCACAACTCTAAGTGCTCTTAGTCGTTCTTTGTATTGGCGACAAAGTCTTGTTACAACAGGTCCAAGTAGTGGAACCTCAAAGCCTAGATACCTGTATCTGCTTACATATTCTAGAAGAGACCCATCATGCAATTGGATCTGACGAACTGTGCCTCTCTGTCGAGGAGGACGCCTTTTGAGTATCTTTGTTTTATCAGTAGAGATTATCAACCCCAGGTCCTGACACGAGGCTAGTACATGATTAAGAATGTTTTGGGTGTTGGAGAATCCGGTGGTGTGAATCATTATATCATCAGCAAAACTTATCACATAATTATGGGGCTGACTAGGCATAGCATTAAGTAATGCATTAACTAGAATATTGAACAGTGTGGGATGGGTATGGGGTGCATAATAAACATATTAAACTAAGTCCTTAGAGAAGGAGCAGAGATGCTGTGCATGCCCCTAACCACAATCTTCAACACATCCCTTGAAACTGAGCAACTACCTGAGAAATGGAAGACAGCAAATGCAGTCCCCATATTTAAGAAAGGAAACAGAAATGAGGCACTAAACTAGAAACCTGTGTCTCTGACATGTATTGTGTGCAAAGTCATGGAGAAGATTATCAGGAGGAGAGTGGTGGAACACCTGGAACGGAACAAGATTATAAATGAAAACCAGCATGGGTTCATGGAAGGCAAATCCTGTGTCACAAACCTTCTTGAGTTTTATGACAAGGTAACAGAAGTAAGACACGAGAGAGAGGGGTTGGTTGATTGCATTTTCCTAGACTGCAGGAAGGCATTTGACACAGTTCCCCACAAGAGATTAGTGCAGAAGCTGGAGGATCAGGCACATATAAAAGGGAGGGCATTGCAATGGATCAGGGAATACCTGACAGGGAGGCAACAACGAGTCATGGTACGTGAAGAGGTATCACAGTGGGCGCCTGTGACGAGCGGGGTCCCACAGGGGTCAGTTCTAGGACCAGTGCTATTTTTGATATATGCAAACGACATGAAAGGAATAGACTCAAGTGTCCCTATTCGCAGATGATGTGAAGCTGATGAGAAGAATTAAATCAGATGAGGCTGAGGCAGGACTGCAAAGAGACCTGGACAGGCTGGACATGTGGTCCAGAAACTGGCTTCTCGAATTCAACCCTGCCAAATGCAAAGTCATGAAGATTGGGGAGGGGGAAAGAAGACTGCAGACAGAGTATAGGCTAGGTGGACAAAGACTACAGACCTCACTCAGGGAGAAAGACCTTGGGGTGACCATAACACCGAGGACGTCACCGGAGGCACACATCAACCAAATAACTGCTGCAGCATACGGGCGCCTGGCAAACCTGAGAATAGCGTTCCGATACCTTAATAAGGAATCGTTCAAGACACTGTACACTGTGTATGTTAGGCCCATACTGGAGCATGCAGCACCAGTCTGGAACCCACACCTGGTCAAGCATGTCAAGAAGTTAGAGAAAGTACAAAGGTTTGCAACAAGGCTAGTCCCAGAGCTCAGGGTAATGCCGTACGAGGAAAGGTTGAGGGAAATCGGACCGATGACACTGGAGGACAGAAGGGTCAGGGGAGACATGATAACGACATACAAGATACTGCGGGGAATAGACAAGGTGGACAGAGATAGGATGTTCCAGAGAGGGGACACAGAAACAAGGGGTCACAACTGGAAGCTGAAGACTCAGACGAGTCACAGGGACGTTAGGAAGTATTTCTTCAGTCAGAGTCGTCAGGAAGTGGAATAGCCTAGCAACTGAAGTAGTGGAGGCAGGAACCATACATAGTTTTAAGAAGAGGTATGACAAAGCTCAGGAAGCAAAGAGGGAGAGGACCTAGTAGCGATCAGTGAAGAGGCGGGGCCAGGAGCTGAGTCTCGACCCCTGCAACCACAATTAGGTGAGTACAATTAGGTATGCACACACACACACACACACACACACACACACACACACACACACACACACACACACACACACACACGAATCAAAGGGATGTTAGGAAGTATTTCTTCAGTCATAGAGTAGTCAATCCGTGGAATAGCCTAGAAAATGAAGTAGTGGAGGCGGGAACCATATATAGTTTTAAGGCGAGGTATGATAAAGCTCATGGAGCAGGGAGAGAGAGGACCTAGAAGCAATCAGTGAAGAGGCGGGGCCAAGAGCTATGACTCAACCCCTGCAACCACAAATAGGTGAGTACACACACACACACACACACACACACACACACACACACACACACACACACACACACACACATACACACACACACGTGCTCATATACAACAGGCCTAGTGTCTAATCGTCATGTGCCTAGGACAAAATGGTAACTAACACGCAATAACGCCACACACCTTAATTACAAAATTTATATCAGAACATCTCACCAAACACTATTCAAGCTCTCAGGCCAAACAGGCCAAAACTTGCAGTTATCAGTACAGGAGTAATTGGGGAAATACCGTCAGGGGCAGGTGCTTTCATCAACAGAGGGTATGGGTTGTTATGTGGATGCGTGGTATGAGAAGAATGGTAAAAGTGGGGGGGTTAATTGTGAGGCGATAGGCGCAGTGGGTGAATGGGTAAATTGTAATCGAGTGCATAGGGATCGATTGAAATTGAGTGAGGAGGAGATTAGGATGGTTGCGGAGGGGATGAGCGTGGGTAAATTGCCTGGTATTGGCGGTATCCCATGTGATTTTTATTGGGAAAACTGGGAGTGTTTGCGTGGATTTTTAGTGGCTTTATTTAATGCCGTGAAAACCATGGGCAGCTTGGGGGGGACAGCAGAGAACGGGTGTGGTGGTCGTGGTCCCTAAAAAGAAGTCTTGTGAATGTGTGCATGATAATCGTTCGATGATTACAAGATCTTTGTTAAAGTGTTAGGAAATACCTGGAGTATACCTGGAGAGAGTTCCGGGGGTCAACACCCCCGTGGCTCGGTCTGTGACCAGGCCCCATGGTGAATCAGAGCCTGATCAACCAGGCTGTTACTGCTTGCTGCATGCAATCCAACGTACGAGCCACAGCCCGGCTGGTGAGGTACCGACTTTAGGTGCTTGTCCAGTGCCTGCTTGAAGACAGCCAGGGGTCTATTGGTAATCCCCCTTATGTATGCTGGGAGGCAGTTGAACAGTCTCGGGTCCCTGACACTTATTGTGTTGTCTCTTAACGTGCTAGTGACACCCCTGCTTTACATTGGGGGGATGTTGCATCGTCCGTCAAGTCTTTTGCTTTTGTTGTGTGTGGAAAATTGCATTTACTTGGACGTATCATTATTTACATAACAGTAAATGAACAAAGATAATTTGGGACACCTAGGTCGCAAAAAATGTCCCCCTTCAATACCTACCACTGTCATATCCACAAGTTGCTCTGGACCTATTAATCATAAAGGAAATATACGTCACCAGGAATGCTGGTAAATATATAAATTTGTGGACTGTATATTAAATTAAAAAATGATTATATATAAATACACATTTATATAACAGAAGGAGAATATATCTTAATCATAAGACTCATCAATTTGACTGGAGATTAATGTGTCATGTACAGGGTCCCCCCTTTTGCCTACATTTATGAAAAATTTACAGGCCAGAATTTAAACATAAATTAGACAGCTTATCTGAGGTTCCTGGAGTTGGCCTGTCCTGTCGCCTGATACTCAAATTATGCAGGAATGCACATCCAACAATTTCGCCTCCTATTTGAGAGGTGTTAGCCCAAATTTAACCTCTAGAGCACGAAAAATTCTTCTCATTACTAATATCTGTTACTCTCAATTCACACAAACAATGGCGACTCTCCTCTTTTTAAAAATACACTTTTATTAAATACAATATAGGGCATCTATTTATCTATAAATTACCATATTTTTGGAAAATATACAGTATTTTCCACATTGTGAGTGATTTTCGTGTGCAAGTTCAGTACTAGTCCCTCTAGGATTTTCCAGGTGTATATAATCATGTATCTCTCCCGCCTGCATTCCAGGGAGTACAGGTTCAGGAACTTCAAGCACTCCCAGTAATTGCGGTGTTTTATCTTCATTATGCGCACCATGAAGGTTCTCTGTACATTTTCTAGGTCAGCAATTTCACCTGCCTTGAAAGGTGCTGTTAGTGTGCAGCAAAATTCCAGCCTAGATAGAACAAGCGACCTGAAGAGTGTCATCATGGGCTTAGCCTCCCTAGTTTTGAAGGTTCTCATTACCCATCCTGTCATTTTTCTAGCAGATGCGATTGATACAATGTTAGGTCCTTGAAGGTGAGATCCTCCGACATGATCACTCCCAGGTCTTTGACGTTGGTGTTTCACTCTATTTTGTGGCCGGAATTTGTTTTGTACTCTGATGAAGTTTTAATTTCCTCGTGTTTACCATATCGGAGTAATTGAAAATTCTCATCGCTGACTTCATATTGTTTTCTGCAGCCCACTGAAAGATTTGGTTGATGTCCGCCTGGAGCCTTCCACTGTCTGCATCGCTCCATGCAGATTCGGGTGTCATACAGATTCGGATGTCATCTGCAAAGGAAGACATGGTGCTGTGGCTGACATCCTTGTCTATGTCAGATATGAGGATGAGAAACAAGATGGGAGCAAGTACTGTGCCTTGTGGAACAGAGCTTTTCACCGTAGCTGCCTCAGACTTTACTCTGTTGACTACTACTCTTTGTGTTCTGTTTGTGAGGAAATTATAGATCCATCTACCAACTTTTCCTGTTATTCCTTTAGCACGCATTTTGTGCGCTATTATGCCATGGTCACACTTGTCGAAGGCTTTTGCAAAGTCTGTATATATTACATCTGCATTCTTTTTGACTTTAGAACATCTAGGACCTTGTAGTAGTGATCCAGTAGTTGGGCCAGACAGGAGCAATCTGCTCTAAACCCATGTTGCCCTGGGTTGTGTAACTGATGGGTTTCTAGATGGGTGGCGATCTTGCTTCTTAAGACCCTTTCAAAGATTTTTATGATATGGGATGTTAGTGCTATCGGTCTGTAGTTCTTTGCTATTGCTTTACTGCCCCCTTTGTGGAGTGGGGCTATGTCTGTTGTTTTTAGTAGCTGTGGGACGACCCCCGTGTCCATGCTCCCTCTCCATAGGATGGTAAAAGCTCGTGATAGGGGCTTCTTGCAGTTCTTGATGAACATGGAGTTCCATGAGTCTGGCCCTGGGGCAGAGTGCATGAGCATGTCATTTATCGCCTGTTCAAAGTCATTTGGCGTCAGGATAGCATCAGATAGGCTTGTGTTTACCAAATTCTGTGGCTCTCTCATAAAAAATTAATTTTGATCATCGACTTTCAGTCTGGTTAGCGGCTTGCTAAAAACTGAGTCATATTGGGACTTGAGTAGCTCACTCATTTCCTTGCTGTCATCTGTGTAGGACCCATCTTGTTTAAGTAGGGACCCAATACTGGATGTTGCTCTCGTCTTTGATTTATCATGAGAAAAGAAATACTTTGGGTTTCTTTCGATTTCATTTATGGCTTTTAGTTCTTCCCGCGATTCCTGACTCCTATAAGATTCCTTTAGCTTTAGTTCATTGGTTGCTATTTCTCTGACCAGTGTCTCCCTACGGTTTTCAGATATTTTTGCCTCTTTTAGCCGCTCTGTTATTCTTTTCTGTCGCCTGTAAAGGGAGCGCCTGTCTCTTTCTATTTTACATCTACTCCTCCTTTTTCTTGAGCATACATCGAGTGCCACAGAGTTAATCTGTTCTAGGCATAAGTTGGGGTCTGTGTTGCTTAGTCTATCTTCCCAGCTTATATCGTTTAGGACTTGGTTAACTTGGTCCCACTTTATGTTCTTGTTATTGAAGTTGAATTTGGTGAAGGCTCCCTCGTGACTGATCTCATTTTGTCGGTCTGGGGTTCCGCGCATACATGTCTGAACCTCGATTATGTTGTGATCTGAGTATATTGTTTTTGATATTGTGACATTTCGTATCAGATCATCATTGTTAGTGAAGATGAGGTCTAGTGTATTCTCGTCTAGTAGGCTCTATTATTTGCTGGTTTAAGTTTAATTTTGTGCAGAGATTTAAAAGCTCGTGTGTGCGTGAGTTCTCGTCAGAGCTGCCTCCTGGTGTTATCACTGCAACAACATTATTTGCTATATTCTCCCATTTTAGGTGCCTCAAGTTGAAATCCCCCAGGAGCAAGATGTTGGGGGCAGGAGCTGGAAGATTTTCCAGACAGTGGTCAATTTTCAACAGCTGTTCCTGGAATTGCTGGGACGTTGCATCTGGAGGCTTGTAGACTACCACAATGACTAGGTTTTGGTTCTCGATCTTTACTGCTAAAACTTCCACTACATCATTTGAGGCATTAAGCAGTTCTGTGCAAATAAGTGACTCTGCGATACACATGTCAACCCCACTCTTTTGCCTGTTCACTATGTGGCATCTGTATAGGATGTAACCTGGGATCCATATTTCGTTGTCCAAGTGATCCTTTATGTGGGTCTCTGTGAAAGCCGCGAACATTGCATTTGCCTCTGCAAGCAGTCCATGAATGAAAGGTATTTTGTTGTTCGTTGCTGGCTTTAGACCCTGTATATTTGCAAAGAAGAATGTCATCGGACTGGTGGTACTGGGGAGGACTTTTTTTCAGGCACTAATATCTGTGTCTGTTGGTTTGGAGTGGAGGCCATGGATTGTGGTTCCATTCCAGAAATGACTGAATTTGGCGTTCGATTTCTGCCATTTCCTGCCAGTTTTTTTTTTCTTCCTGGCACTAAAAAACCTCTCCTTCTTGAATGGCTGTGGCTACCCAGGTTTTCCCATGGCCTGGATGATTTGTATATTTTTGTCCCCTTTAGATGGCGTGCCTGGTAATTTAAGTTACAGCACTGTCTTTCCTGTACTGAAGAGGGACACATTTCAGGGTGAAAAAGCTTACAGGAAGGGAGTTTGCATTTTCCTGTTGTCATATGGGCACGGCATTTTCTAGGGTGGTCAAAGTTGCACGTCCCATCTGTTTTTCCAGATTTCCCATGCCTGCAGATACCAAGTGCATAATATGTGCACCGGCTTGGTTTCCGTTTGCCTTTTAGTTTTTGTGACTGTATTCCCTGTTGGTGCATGTTTTCCTGTCTCATTCCTATCCTCACTAGTACTAACAATGGAGCTCTCACCAGTTGTTTCTGGTAATATATCCTCACTATTGCTAGTGGAGTCCCCTTGTTTGGTATCTCCTGTGGTATTACTAGTTTGTAATATTGGTTTTATCTTGTCCTTGACTACACTTGTTTCCCCACTACAGCTCCTGTCTCCCTCGAGGCCATTTATATGCATTCCCTCATGCGTACATTTACTGTCTACCTGGACAGCACCTCCAGCCTCACCATTACTGTCTACCAGGACAGCACTTCCAGCCCCACAGTTACTGTCTACAAGGACAGCACCTCCAGCCCCACAGTTACTGTCTACCAGGACAGCGCCTCCAGCCCCACATTTACTGTCTACCAGGGCAGCACCTCCAGCATACCCAAAAACACTTCCCTGATTTAATACTGCTTGTAGATAATTCTTGGATATCTGCACAAAGGGCGTAAAACCAATTTTCACAAAAGTGGCATGTAATCCGTGTGGAAGCCCATTCATTTGATTTACTGCAGACTACGCAGAATTTCATAATGTGATTTCAATTCAAATTCAAATTCAAATTCAAAGTTTATTCTCTATAAGGATTACAATGCTGAGTTTACAGAATTTGGGTATTGTGTGGTTTACATGTAGTAAAATAATAATTACAGAGTGTACCACTAGAACATCTAGCATGGCTAGGCATTTCGGGCAGACTTAAATTAAATCTTAAGTTTAAAATATTACAAAATTATGAGGTAAGTTGGTATTATGGCAAGTGACTAAATACTAGTTTGTGAGTTTAGCAATGTGAATGCTTTTGTTTTGGCACTATACATAGTTTCAGTATTGGAGTATCACAGGCCAACTTATGACTAGTTAAGATTCATTATTTTGAGATTGAGATTGATATTTCTGTTTATGGTTAAATGGGTGAGTGAGTGTAAGTGTTAACCACCAGGTGGTATTCGTGTAATTAGTTGACAGGGTGTATCAGGGAGATAAGATGTTTTCTGATGGTAGTTTTGAAGGTGATGAATGTGTCTGCAGTTTTAGAATTTTCAGGTAGGGTGTTCCAGATTTTAGGGCCTTCGACATACATTGAATTTTTGTAAAGGTTTAGTCGGACACGGGGAATGTCATAGAGATGTTTGTGTCTGGTGTTGTGCCTGTGGGTTCTGTCACAACTATCAAGAAAGCGTTTTAGGTCAAGGTTAATACTGGAATTTAAGGTCCTGTAGATGTAGATTGCACAGTAGTAAGTGTGGATGTACTGAACAGGGAGTAAGTTTAGATCTATGAAGAGTGGGGGGGTGTGTTGCCAGGAATGGGATTTAGTGATTATTCTTACTGCGGCTTTTTGTTGGGTTATTATTGGCTTTAGGTGTGTTGCTGCAGTTTGATTTACTGTAATTCTACTAGTAACCCCTTGAATATTCTACTAATAATCTCCTTAAAGTGAAGATATGGCTATTTGTATTTCTGTTTCTAACTGTACTTGTATATTAGAACAAGCTTACTGCTCTACCTTTCTGCTTTATAGTTATTGTTCGTATTTGATAAGGGCTCCTAATACCCCGTCTGTTTACAGCCTGCTTTACCTGGAGACCTGGAGAGAGTTCCGGGGGTCAACGCCCCAGCGGCTAGGTCTGTGACCAGGCCTCCTGGTGGATCAGAGCCTGATCAACCAGGCTGTTACTGCTGGCTGCACGCAAACCAAAGTACGAGCCACAGCCCGGCTGGTCAGGAACCGACTTTAGGTGCTTGTCCAGTGCCAGCTTGAAGACTGCCAGGGGTCTGTTGGTAATCCCCCTTATGTATGCTGGGAGGCAGTTGAACAGTCTCGGGCCCCTGACACTTATTGTATGGTCTCTTAACGTGCTAGTGACACCCCTGCTTTTCATTGGGGGGATGTTGCATCGTCTGCCAAGTCTTTTGCTTTCGTAGTGAGTGATTTTCGTGTGCAAGTTCGGTACTAGTCCCTCTAGGATTTTCCAGGTGTATATAATCATGTATCTCTCCCGCCTGCGTTCCAGGGAATACAGTTTTAGGAACCTCAAGCGCTCCCAGTAATTGAGGTGTTTTATTTCTGTTATGCGTGCCGTGAAGGTTCTCTGTACATTTTCTAGGTCAGCAATTTCACCTGCCTTGAAAGGAGCTGTTAGTGTGCAGCAATATTCCAGCCTAGATAGAACAAGTGACCTGAAGAGTGTCATCATGGGCTTGGCCTCCCTAGTTTTGAAGGTTCTCATTATCCATCCTGTCATTTTCCTAGCAGATGCGATTGATACAATGTTATGGTCCTTGAAGGTGAGATCCTCCGACATGATCACTTCCAGGTCTTTGACGTTGGTGTTTCGCTCTATTTTGTGGCCAGAATTTGTTTTGTACTCTGATGAAGATTTAATTTCCTCGTGTTTACCATATCTGAGTAATTGAAATTTCATCGTTGAACTTCATATTGTTTTCTGCAGCCCACTGAAAGATTCGGTTGATGTCCGCCTGGAGCCTTGCAGTGTCTGCAATGGAAGACACTGTCATGCAGATTTGGGTGTCATCTGCAAAGGAAGACACGGTGCTGTGGCTGACATCCTTGTCTATGTCGGATATGAGGATGAGGAACAAGATGGGAGCGAGTACTGTGCCTTGTGGAACAGAGCTTTTCACCGTAGCTGCCTCGGACTTTACTCTGTTGACGACTACTCTCAGTGTTCTGTTAGTGAGGAAATTATAGATCCATCGACCGACTTTTCCTGTTATTCCTTTAGCACGCATTTTGTGCGCTATTACGCCATGGTCACACTTGTCGAAGGCTTTTGCAAAGTCTGTATATATTACATCTGCATTCTTTTTGTCTTCTAGTGCATCTAGGACCTTGTCGTAGTGATCCAATAGTTGAGACAGACAGGAGCGACCTGTTCTAAACCCATGTTGCCCTGGGTTGTGTAACTGATGGGTTTCTAGATGGGTGTTGATCTTGCTTCTTAGGACCCTTTCAAAGATTTTTATGATATGGGATGTTAGTGCTATCGGTCTGTAGTTCTTTGCTGTTGCTTTACTGCCCCCTTTGTGGAGTGGGGCTATGTCTGTTGTTTTTAGTAACTGTGGGACGACCCCCGTGTCCATGCTCCCTCTCCATAGGATGGAAAAGGCTCGTGATAGGGGCTTCTTGCAGTTCTTGATGAACACGGAGTTCCATGAGTCTGGCCCTGGGGCAGAGTGCATGGGCATGTCATTTATCGCCTGTTCGAAGTCATTTGGCGTCAGGATAACATCGGATAGGCTTGTGTTAACCAAATTTTGTGGCTCTCTCATAAAAAATTCATTTTGATCTTCGACTCTCAGTCTGGTTAGCGGCTTGCTAAAAACTGAGGAAATTAAATGAGGAAATTAAATGAGGAAATTAAATCTTCATCAGAGTACAAAACAAATTCTGGTCACAAAATAGAGCGAAACACCAACGTCAAAGACCTGGGAGTGATTATGTCGGAGGATCTCACCTTCAAGGACCATAACATTGTATCAATCGCATCTGCTAGAAAAATGACAGAATGGATAATGAGAACCTTCAAAACTAGGGAGGCCAAGCCCATGATGACACTCTTCAGGTCACTTGTTCTATCTAGGCTGGAATATTGCTGCACTCTAACAGCACCTTTCAAGGCAGGTGAAATTGCCGACCTAGAAAATGTACAGAGAACTTTCACGGCACGCATAACGGAGATAAAACACCTCAATTACTGGGAGCGCTTGAGGTTTCTAAACCTGTATTCCCTGGAACGCAGGAGGGAGAGATACATGATTATATACACCTGGAAAATCCTAGAGGGACTAGTACCGAACTTGCACACGAAAATCACTCACTACGAAAGCAAAAGACTTGGCAGACGATGCACCATCCCCCCAATGAAAAGCAGGGGTGTCACTAGCACGTTAAGAGACCATACAATAAGTGTCAGGGGCCCGAGACTGTTCAACTGCCTCCCAGCACACATAAGGGGGATTACCAACAGACCCCTGGCAGTCTTCAAGCTGGCACTGGACAAGCACCTAAAGTCAGTTCCTGATCAGCCGGGCTGTGGCTCGTACGTTGGTTTGCGTGCAGCCAGCAGCAACAGCCTGGTTGATCAGGCGCTGATCCACCAGGAGGCCTGGTCACAGACCGGGCCGCGGGGGCGTTGACCCCCGAAACTCTCTCCAGGTAAACTCCAGGTATTGGGACTTGAGTAGCTCACTCATTTCCTTGCTGTCATCTGTGTAGGACCCATCTTGTTTAAGTAGGGGCCCAATACTGGACGTTGTTCTCGACTTTGATTTGGCATAGGAGAATAAATACTTTGGGTTTCTTTCGATTTCATTTATGGCTTTTAGTTCTTCCCGCGATTCCTGACTCCTATAAGATTCCTTTAGCTTAAGTTCGATGCTTGCTATTTCTCTGACCAGTGTCTCCCTACGCATTTCAGATATATTGACCTCTTTTAGCCGCTCTGTTATTCTTTTCCATCGCCTGTAAAGGGAGCGCCTGTCTCTTTCTATTTTACATCTACTCCTCTTTTTTCTTAGAGGAATAAGTCTTGTGCATACATCGAGTGCCACCAAGTTAATCTGTTCTAGGCATAAGTTGGGGTCTGTGTTGCTTAGTATATCTTCCCAGTTTATATCGGTTAGGACTTGGTTTACTTGGTCCCACTTTATGTTTTTGTTATTGAAGTTGAATTTGGTGAATGCTCCCTCGTGACTAGTCTCATTATGTCGGTCTGGGGCTCCACGTATACATGTCTGAACCTCAATTATGTTGTGATCTGAGTATATTGTTTTTGATATGGTGACATTTCTTATCAGATCATCAATCATTGTTAGTGAAGATGAGGTCTAGTGTATTCTCCAGTCTAGTAAGCTCTATTATTTGCTGGTTTAAATTGAATTTTGTGCAGACATTTAAAAGCTCGTGTGAGTGTGAGTTTTCATCAGAGCTGCCTCCTGGTGTTATTACTGCAACAATATTATTTGCTATATTCCTCCATTTTAGGTGCCTTAAGTTGAAATCCCCCAGGAGCAAGATGTTGAGTGCAGGATCTGGAAGATTTTCCAGACAGTGGTCAATTTTTAACAGCTGTTCCTGGAATTGCTGGGATGTTGCATCCGGAGGCTTGTAGACTACCACAATGACTAGATTTTGGTTCTCGACCTTTACTGCTAAAACTTCCACTACATCATTTGAGGCATTTAGCAGTTCTGTGCAAACAAGTGACTCTGCAATGTACAGGCCACCCCCCTTCCTTTTGCCTGTTCACTCTGTCACATCTGTATAGGTTGTAACCTGGGATCCATATTTCGTTGTCCAAGTGATCCTTTATGTGGGTCTCAGTGAAAGCCGCGAACATTGCCTTTGCCTCTGCAAGCAGTTCACGGATGAAAGGTATTTTGTTGTTTGTTGCTGGCTTTAGACCCTGTATATTTGCAAAGAAGAATGTCATCGGATTGGTGGTATTGTTGGTACAGGGGGATGGGGATTTTTTTTCCGGCATTAGTATCTGTATCTGTTGGTTTGGAGTGGAGGCCATCGACTGTGATTCCACCTGAGGAATGACTGGATTTGGTGTATGATTTCTGCCATTTCCTGCCAGTTTTTTTCCTTCCTGGCACTAAAAAACCTCTCCCTCTTGAGTGGCTGTGGCTACCCAGGTTTTCCCATGGCCTGGATGTTTTGTATCTTTTTGTACCCTTTAGATGGTGTGCCTGGCAATTTAAGTTACAGCACTGTCTTTCCTGTACTGAAGAGGTACACATTTCAGGGTGAAAAAGCTTACAGGAAGGGAGTTTGCATTTTCCTGTTGTCATATGGGCATGGCATTTTCTAGGGTGGTCATAGTTGCACGTCCCGTCTGTTTTTCCAGATTTCCCATGTCTGCAGATACCAAGTGCATAGTATGTGCACAGGCTTGGTTTCCGTTTGCCTTGGGTTTCTGTGACTGTATTCCCTGTTGGTGCATGTTTCCCTGTCTTATTCCTATCCTCACGACCACCAACAATGGAGCTCCCACCAGTTGTTTTTGGTAATATATCCTCACTATTGCTAGTGGAGTCCTCTTGTTTGCTATTTCCTGTGGTATTTCTAGTTTGCAATATTGGTTTTATCTTATCTTTGACTACACTTGTTTCCCCACTATGGCTCCTATCCCCTATGAGGTCATTTATATGTATTCCTTCCTGCGTATAATTCCCGACTACCTGGACAAAATCTCCAGCTTCACCATTACTATCTCCCAGGACAGCACCTCCAGCTTCACCATTACTGTCTCCCAGGACAGCACCTCCAGCTTCACCATTACTGTCTCCCAGGACAGCACCTCCAGCTTCACCATTACTGTCTCCCAGGACAGCACCTCCAGCTTCACCATTACTGTCTCCCAGGACAGCAGCTCCAGCTTCACCATTACTGTCTCCCAGGACAGCACCTCCAGCTTCACCATTACTATCTCCCAGGACAGCACTATCAGCCCCACATTTACTGACTACCAGGACATCACCTCCAGCCTTACAGTTTCTGACTACATGGCCAGTATCAAGGGCAGTACCATTCAGCCCAGACTTTTTATGTTCCCATCTGTTGTAGAAAGCTTCCAGGTTGTCTATGAAAGCAGCTTTGATGTTATCCTCTTTTAAT
>NW_027195630.1:0-85000 GCF_038502225.1 Cherax quadricarinatus | reverse complement strand
AATTAAATCGGACGAGGATGAGGCAGGACTGCAAAGAGACCTGGAGAGGCTGGACATGTGGTCCAGTAACTGGCTTCTCGAATTCAGTCCAGCCAAATGCAAAGTCATGAAGATTGGTTAGGGGCAAAGAAGACCACAGACAGAGTATAGGCTAGGTGGACAAAGACTACAGACCTCACTCAGGGAGAAAGACCTTGGGGTGACCATAACACCGAGCACATCACTGGAGGCACACATCAACCAAATAACTGCTGCAGCATACGGGTGCCTGGCAAACCTGAGAATAGCGTTCCGATACCTTAATAAGGAATCGTTCAAGACACTGTACACTGTGTATGTTAGGCCCATACTGGAGTATGCAGCACCAGTCTGGAACCCACACCTGGTCAAGCACGTCAAGAAGTTAAAGTACAAAGGTTTGCAACAAGGCTAGTCCCAGAGCTCAAGGGAATGTCGTACGAGGAAAGGTTAAGGGAAATCGGACTGACGACACTGGAGGACAGAAGGGTCAGGGGAGACATGATAACGACATACAAGATACTGCGGGGAATAGACAAGGTGGACAGAGATAGGATGTTGCAGAGAGGGGACACAGGGACAAGGAGTCACAACTGGAAGCTTAAGACTCAGACGAGTCACAGGGACGTTAGGAAGTATTTCTTCAGTCATAGAGTTGTCAGCAAGTGGAATAGCCTAGCAAGTGAAGTAGTGGAGGCAGGAACCATACATAGTTTTAAGAAGAGGTATGACAAAGCTCAGGAAGCAGAGAGAGAGAGAGGATCCAGTAGCGATCAGTGAAGAGGCGGGGCCAGGAGCTGAGTATCGACCCCTGCAACCACAATTAGGTGAGTACAATTAGGTGAGTACACACACACACACACACATGGTAATGCATTATTTACAGCTAGAAAAGTCAGGGTATTTCTCCAGAATGGTCTGTAATATACCGCTGTGGATAAAATACTTTGCCATTTCTTGAACATTTCTGAGTTAGTTGTTTCTAAATTCATTAATTTGATCACACTCCAGTACAAAATGATGCAAGGTGTGACAATAGTCCATCTGGCAAAGTTTACATTTCGTTTGGTCTACATCTGGTGGTGGTGATTTAACCTGCCATAGATACTTGTAACCCAGCCGGAGCCGGGCAGTAGTGACATCCAAGAGTCTGCTTATCTTGTTGGATGCACCATAGACATGTGGCTCCTCTTGCATGATGGAATGATGATAGATGGACTGACTTGTGTCAATCTCCCTAAGTCTTAAGTCAATAAAGTTCATTTGAAGTTCTTTTCGTATTATTGTTCTCAAACTGCTAACTGACAACCTAAGATTGTAATCTACCCCCTCTTTGAAAGCATACAGCTTAGCCAATTTATCAGTTCAATCATGCATCTGAAGACCATTGTGAGATGGAATCCACAGCATGTGCACTCTGACTCCACTGTCCACAATCTTACCATACCTGTGTCTGGCTTCTGACACAAGCGTGCCACAATTTATACTTAATGAGTGTGAAAGAGTGTTCTGTGTGACTAAGTTATCAATACAGCTTAAGGCATCATGTTTGGCTTCAAGACGAAGCTTTGGTTGTGATTTAAGAAGAGTTTTGGGGGGAAATGGAGGAATGGTAGTTTGGAATGGGGTAATATCCCATGGAGCAGGGAAATGTCTCTGTTGTCTAACTTGATATAGATCATGTAGCTGGTTCATGCGGAGGTCGGTTCCAGTTTTTTCGATCCATCTGGAAGGATGTTCACCAGTGCTGAGGAAAGTTTGGAGGGCTTCTGTGCAGGGGTTTGAATGGGCTAGCCTAAGCATATTGACCCCAATAAGGATATTTCTTTCAGTAACACGATCTCTAATGCTTGGAATATTAAGTTCTTTCCGCATATTTAAAATTTTGGCAGTACGAGGGCATCCTAGGATGATCCTCATTGCTTCGTTTTGCAGTTTTTCCAGCCCTCCAAGCTTCCAGTCAGACACGAGTGCAAGTAGTGGCGCCGCATAATCAACCAATGATCTAATATAAGCAAGATACATCATTTTCACAATTTTAACATTAGCTCCATACCTGGGATGAAAACCTGCCACAACTCTAAGTGCTCTCAGCCTTTCTTTGTATTGGCGACAAAGTCTCGTTACAATAGGTCCAAGTAGTGGAACCTCAAAGCCTAGATACCTGTATCTGCTTACATATTCTAGAAGAGACCCATCATGCAACTGGATCTGACGAACTGTGCCTCTCTGTCGAGGAGGACGCCTGTTGAGTATCTTTGTTTTATCCCCTGAGATTATTAACCCCAGGTCCTGACACGAGGCTAGTACATGATTAAGAATGTTTTGGATGTTGGAGAATCCGGTGGTGTGAATCATTATGTCATCAGCAAAACTAACCATATAATGATGGGGCTGGCTAGGCATGGCATTAAGTAAGGCATTAATCAAAATGTTGAAAAGGGTGGGACTAAGCACACCTCCCTGTGGGGTTCCTAATTCAAAATCTTTAGTTACACTTCTATGTCCCTGGAACAACACAGACGACTTTCTGTTGGACAGGTAACCTTTAATCCAGCGGAGAAGCCATCCTCCAACATCCATTCTGGCAAGTTCACTAATGATTACATGTCGGTTGGCTACATCAAAAGCAGATTTAAGGTCAAGGAAGGTAGTGTATGAGCTGTCAGTGTGCAGAGTGAGAAAGGTGGTAATGCAATGATGCACGCTCCTTCCATGCATGAAGCCATGCAACTGGGGAGACAAGAATTCCTTAATTCTGTGCATAAGACGATTAAGAATCATCCTTTCGAATGTTTTACACAAGCAGCTAGTAAGGGATATTACCTGGAGTTTACCTGGAGAGAGTTCCGGGGGTCAACGCCCCCGCGGCCCGGTCTGAGACCAGGCCTCCTGGTGGATCAGAGCCTGATCAACCAGGCTGTTGCTGCTGGCTGCACGCAAACCAACGTACGAGCCACAGCCCGGCTGGTCAGGAACCGACTTTAGGTGCTTGTCCAGTGCCAGCTTGAAGACTGCCAGGGGTCTGTTGGTAATCCCCCTTATGTGTGCTGGGAGGCAGTTGAACAGTCTCGGGCCCCTGACACTTATTGTATGGTCTCTTAACGTGCTAGTGACACCCCTGCTTTTCATTGGGGGGATGGTGCATCGTCTGCCAAGTCTTTTGCTTTCGTAGTGAGTGATTTTCGTGTGCAAGTTCGGTACTAGTCCCTCTAGGATTTTCCAGGTGTATATAATCATGTATCTCTCCCTCCTGCGTTCCAGGGAATACAGGTTTAGGAACCTCAAGCGCTCCCAATAATTGAGGTGTTTTATCTCCGTTATGCGCGCCGTGAAAGTTCTCTGTACATTTTCTAGGTCGGCAATTTCACCTGCCTTGAAAGGTGCTGTTAGTGTGCAGCAATATTCCAGCCTAGATAGAACAAGTGACCTGAAGAGTGTCATCATGGGCTTGGCCTCCCTAGTTTTGAAGGTTCTCATTATCCATCCTGTCATTTTTCTAGCAGATGCGATTGATACAATGTTATGGTCCTTGAAGGTGAGATCCTCCGACATGATCACTCCCAGGTCTTTGACGTTGGTGTTTCGCTCTATTTTGTGGCCAGAATTTGTTTTGTACTCTGATGAAGATTTAATTTCCTCATGTTTACCATATCTGAGTAATTGAAATTTCTCATCGTTGAACTTCATATTGTTTTCTGCAGCCCACTGAAAGATTTGGTTGATGTCCGCCTGGAGCCTTGCAGTGTCTGCAATGGAAGACACTGTCATGCAGATTCGGGTGTCATCTGCGAAATGAGTTTTGTTGATTGGGCTTCGGAATGGGAATAATGAGGCTATTGGTCCATGATTTAGGGAGCTCCCCAGTGACATAACTCATGTTATATAATTCAAGTAAAGGATTACCTGGTACTCGACACAGCAATCTGAGTATGTTGTAAGTAATACCATCCTCACCAGGCGACGTGGAGTTGCCCTTAGTTAGTGCTGCATCAAGTTCATAATTAGTGAAAGGAAAGTTGCAGTCATCTGCCTTGCTGAGCATAAAGCAAACAAGTCTCTCCCTTGCATCATATTTGTCCATTAATTTCGTCTGTGTGGCACTGGGAAGACTGTCATAGCTAGATGTAGCAGCCCAAGCAATGACTAACTCATTCGCCCTATGCAAGGGATGAGGGTGAGCGATCTGCCCAGTTCTGTTACCCTTAATTCTATTTGTGTCCCTCCATGCCCGGCTAAGTGGGGTGTGAGCATTGAGACCATTGACAAATTGTTCCCAGTCTGTTTGCCGCAGCTCTGTCATACGCTCTCTGGCAGCAGCAAGGGCAGTTTGGAAGAGGCTCAGCATTTAAGGGGTACGATGGTTTCTATAGGCTAGGCCTAGTCTGCAAGCAGTACGTTTCAATGTTCGAAGTTTAGAATCATTGTAATAGGTATGGTTTTTATAAGACTTATGATTATTATGGAAGTCATTTGGATTTAGAGTAGTAGGAGGTTTCAGAGGCGGCTCTAAGAAGTTCTGAATACTGCTCACAAGGTCATTGTTAAAAGTCTCGACAGAGGTACACTCATAGGAATTATACCAGTCAGTCACATGTGCAACAAAGTCATCATGTTGACCAGGGGAAACATTAAGACGTTTCCGTTTGAATATCCCACCAGGGAGAATAGTATTACCAATATCTAGAGAGGTTAGCCTTGGGAAATGATCAGACGCTATATCTCTTACAATGCAAGACTCACAGCTGGCAGAAGTAATGTTGAAGCCCAGGCACAGATCAAGGACACCTCCATAGATATGTGTGGGATCAAGGTCACCTACAATTTGCACATTATCATGACTGTTTAAGAGTGACAACAGTTGATTGTCATTACGATTACCAAACTGAGAGTTTCCAATGCTTTTGTGCCTTACATTATAATCACCAATAATGAGAGTAGGTTCAGACTGAGCACAAGTTGGGAGCTCCAAGTAATTAAACTTATCAACAGGAGCGTACAAGTTAAATATGTTGAGAGCAGAGTTCCCAATATAAATCCTAACACCGTGATACTGTAGCCCCTCTGTTTTCTTATGTGCAAGAAGTTGATGGGGAAGTGATTTTTTAATATATAGAACACAAGAATTAGTAGATTTGAGGTTATATGCAACAAACGATGGCAATTTAGGGGGTTGGGATTTTTCAGGGACTCTGCACTCTTGTAGACACACAATATCAATGGATTCAGTGGTTACTTTATGATGCAGGTCAGAAAATCTTTTTCTAAGTGACGCAATATTCCAACTTAAAATGGATAGTTTATACGAGTTTGGTTCCATTATAAAAGTCCAGGGATAGTATTCAATTTCTCAGCAAAATGAAAAAACTTACTAAATAACAAACAGACATAATCAATATCAATATCATCAGTATTATCCTTATCCATGAGTCTCCTAAGTGCACTTCCATTAGTGAGACCTCTTGGGAGTCTTTGTATATAGAGGTCACGGCGCTCTTTGTCTGTGAATGTATGGAAGGTGACACTATCCCTCGCACTCACCTCTCCGCTTTTATTACACTCATCACTATCATCACATGTATCACTTCCCTCATCATTATGACCAGTGATACATACACCATTATCAACAACCGGGTCATATCCACACTCAGTATCTATCAATACATTACACTCATCAGGTTGACTATCATGATGGTCTTCACTGCCCTTATCATCTTCACTGTGATTGTAAACACCACTATCAGATTCATCATTTTTGTAATTATTAACACCACTGCAATCATCAGTTTGTTCATCATCACCACACTCATTTTCATAATGGCTGACAATCTGTGGGTTGATGTACTCATTGGCAACCTCTAAGTTTTTCCTCATGGTGCTCAAGTTGTTGTTTCAAACACCATTGTTGCTTCTCCAGTACTGTTACGCGCAGCTGCATGCTGTGTACCACCCCAGCAAGACTAGCGTCATCTGGAGGTATGAAGTCCCGGTCAGCTGAGCCAGGTGGCTGACTGACAGCTGACTCAGCCAGACAGGTGGTGTCAACACCAGCAGCATTACTAGTGTTGATAGCAGACGTGATCGTGCTCTGTTGATGTACTCCCAGTGACTCGCTCAACCATATTGTCTGAAATCAGGCATGGGTCAGTATTCAGACATGAAGTATCTGGTAGGCCTACTGCCTCATCATGGGGGGTGATGGGTGAGGCGGGAGCCCTGCGGCTGGCGATGTGAGCAGCTTTCGCTCTGCAGTCAGCATGAGCAGCTGTGACTCCTGGAGTCTTACAATTGATACATTCTAATGCAACGGTCTGGTGTTTCTTGATCATATCATAGCACTGGTGAGAAGGATGGGCCTTGGCACACACTGCACACCAGTGTGACTTAGATGGGCATTTCCAAGCAATGTGACCCCAGCACTGACACTTGTAGCATCTACGGTGAGGTGGTTTGTACAAAGCTATTTTGTAACTCCTGTTAGGCACTGCACGAGAGTAGATATATGATGGTGGAGTCCCTTGGCCAATCCACTCAGCCAATATCAGATCATTTGGAAGTCGACGAGGGTTTGCAACTTGATCTGACAACAGGAATTTAGAATCCAAGTACTTATTGACATTGTGGATAACAATAAGCACTTTAGATGATCTTGGTGGGGCAGCTTGGAGTTGGATGTTAGCATATTTATAAGTAAGAAGTTTTTCTATGAATGTTGGGTCGTTAGTAACAAAAACGTAATTATCCTTATCATGACGAAAACGAATCCGAAGGTTTTCCTCTGGGTTGTCTAATGAAGATTCGTAAAACCATCTAAACTTGACCTCAAACTCAGTGTTAGCAGGGAAATCAAGCCTAACCGTTCTGCGATGGTTGTTGTTGCTCTCGTTGTTTCTTGCAGCAAGCCTCCTTTGAAATCCTCTTTCTTTTTTCAAAGCTCCCTTACTTCTAAAACGTACGAATTCGCCTTCACCATCATTTACTTCATTCACATCCATAGGTCACTTCTAGTTCAGCTGCTTGAGGTGGAAGAGTTATTCTGTTACTTTTGGGTCAGCAAAACCACCTTTATTTCATAAGAGATAAGGGACAAGGAAGGGATATTCACCTCACTAGACACAGGCAATATGGGTGTACACAGGCAATATGGGTGTAGTGGCCTGCGGGTCGCAGTGCGATTTTCAAGGTCATTCACTGGGCCCACAGTCATCTCGAGATTTACCAACACTGTACTACTTGTTAATTACTCCAAACCCGCAGCACTTAACACATCTAGCACACGTGTCTTGGAATGACAGACAAATTTTCACTACATAAGAACTAGTTCTCACAACACCAAAGGTACTGCCGGAACACTGTAGAACGTTCACAAAGGCATTCTGGGATTCAGAACAGATGTAGCTGCAGTGTAACTTGGCCTTCACTGGCTGGCTTGGAGCGCTGTTTGGCCTGGATCAGCTAAACTCGCCCTTATCCCATATGTAGATAATGGCGACAAGTTAAGGGATACCGGTGAATAGGAAAGTCGAGGAAGGAACATTCACCTCACTAGACACACGCAGTATGGGTGTAAGTGGCATGCAGGTCTTATAGTTGGTATAGTGGAACTGTGTGTTAATTTCAACTTCTTCAAGTATCAGGACAACTGTTACAAACAATGCTTTGGGATGGCAATGGGCAGCCCGCTCAGTGCTGTGCTTGCCAACCTCTTCATGGAAAACTTGGAGACAGAGAAATTCAGCACCCTCATTCCCAACACCGTTACCTGGCTAAGATACGTTGATGATATATTGGTTTTCTATCCAAGACGTCTCAATATCCAGGCCCTTCTCAACAAGATCAATGCAGTTGAACCATCAATAAAGTTTACACTTGAACTAGAAAATGATGGCAAACTTCCTTTCCTCGACGTTCTACTGTGCAGATCTCCCGACAGTGACAAACTTCTCTTCAAAGTGTATAGAAAACCTACCAACAAGGACGATCTTATACACTTTTATTCACACCAAGATACCCGCACTAAGAGAGGAGTCCTCATTGGCTTCTTCTTGAGAGCTCTTCGCATCTCCAGCCCTTGTTTTCTAGAAGAAGAATGCACTTACATAACACAAGCCTTTACACGTCTTCAGTTCCCATCTTTCTTCATCCGAGATTGCAGACTCAAGGCACAAGCTATCCTCAACAAACCGCCCATGGAACAGCCCCCTAAACAGTTCATAGTACTCCCATGTGGCGATGTTGCCACGAATACTCGCCGGGCACTTGCTATGAGTAACATCAACGTTTCCACCATAAACACATCCTCTATCAAAGACCTCACTACTAAACGCAGCCCCACACCTCTAACTTCTACAGCAGGCGTCTACACGATCCCTTGTGGGTTCTGTCCCAAGAAATATGTAGGCGAGACAGGCAGAGATCTTGCAGTCCGCCTGAATGAGCATCGAAATGCCTCTAACAGAGACGATGTAAGGTACGCCTGTGTCCTCCACAGAGACTCAACGGGGCATTTGATGAACTGGAACGAGGCACAACTCGTTCTCACCGAACCAGACCTCAGACGCCGACGGTGCCTAGAAGCCTCACTAATCACCGTCACCGACACTATAGAACGCAACACTGGAAACTACAAAATTTCAAAAACATTGGCATACATGATACTTAAGCAGCACCAACCCAACAACACAGGAGTCACATGATTTCATCGTCTACTGGTCCTCATCATAGACAGAGGTTGTTTTGATAAGGACCTGCCTCGCATGGGCCAGTAGGCCTTCTACAGTGTTCCTCCATTCTTATGTTCTTATGACATTCACGTGCGTCACATCTCACTCTCCGCCTATATATATAATGTCTTTCTACCTCTGTATGTTAGAAGTGATCAAGGTCCCAGGACCGAAACGTTTTCTAATAAATATGTTATAGTGTTTGCTTACGTGTCTTTCTAAACCAGGTCTTATAGTGCCATTTTCAAGGTCACCCAGCAGGCCAGACATTCCTCACTCATTTTAAGCCTACGTAGGTACTGATGGTAGCACAATGTCCTAAGTCAGTGAAATCCACTCGTGCAAATAGTTACAACAAGTCTGCAGCACTTAACACTTCTAGCACAAACTTACTATGTTTATAGGTGAACCTCTGGCATGTCCCACTTAAAAAGTCAGTACTGCAATGCTCGTTAAATTGTTCTTAACTAAGCCACTACAGGAAACACTGGTATGCCAGCAGCACTGTAGAATAAATAACAAAAAGGCACAATACCGTGACTGGAACGATACACAAATAACCCGCACATAAAAGAGAGAAGCTTACGACGACGTTTCGGTCCGACTTGGACCGAAACGTCGCCGTAAGCTTCTCTCTTTATGTGTGGGTTATTTGTGCACTGTAGAACATAAACGTAGACATGCTGGGCCTTAGGACAGCTGTAACTGCAGGCTACCTTAGCTTGTTCTGGCTAGCTTGGAATGCTGCTTTCAAGCCTGCTTGAATGTGCTTGCTAAGCCCGTGTCAACCACTTGGATATTTGCTTGCAGCAGGCAGGTAGGCACACAGGACACATATTCGTAAGATGGGTGGAGTGCGGCACAGTGAACTGACACGGGCACTCAAGCATTTATGTGGTCTGGCAAAAACCGCCTCTAGACCATAAGTAAATAGAGGCGAATGGCTGAGTTCCAAATCGAGGAAGGAGGGGAGACAGGGGAGGCGGAGTGAAGGTAGGCCTCCTACAACCACTTCAAATCAACATGTTTGTGTTTCACTAGGTATATCACTAGTCACAGTTCACACATAAGAGTTCCAGCAGCAGTTCAGCTGCGCTCCAACGATATTTGTTGCATGATGAGTTAACAGTCGGGTGAGATGAACAGTTCTGATATAGAAGGCCTAGGACCTCACTCAACACACAGACCGACATAATGAGATTAGTCACGAGGGAGCATTCACTAAATTCAACTTCAATAACAAAAACATAAAGTGGGACCAAGTAAGCCAAGTCCTAACCGATATAAGCTGGGAAGATAGACTAAGCAACACAGACCCCAACTTATGCCTAGAACAGATTAAGTCGGTGGCACTCGATGTATGCACAAGGCTTATTCCTCTAAGAAAAAGGAGGAGTAGATATAAAATAGAAAGAGACAGGTGCTCCCTTTACAGGCGACGGAAAAGAATAACAGAGCGGCTAAAAGAGGCAAATATATCTGAAATGCGTAGGGAGTCACTGGTCAGAGAAATAGCAAACATCGAACTTAAGCTAAAGGAATCTTATAGGAGTCAAGAATCGCGGGAAGAACTAAACGCCATAAATGAAATCAAAAGAAACCCAAAGTATTTCTTTTCCTATGCCAAATCAAAGTCGAGAACGTCCAGTATTGGGCCCCTACTTAAACAAGATGGGTCCTACACAGATGACAGCAAGGAAATGAGTGAGCTACTCAAGTCCCAATATGACTCAGTTTCTAGCAAGCCACTAACCAGACTGAGAGTCGAAGATCAAAATGAAGTTTTTATGAGAGAGCCACAAAATTTGATTAACACAAGCCTATCCGATGTTATCCTGACGCCAAATGACTTTGAACAGGCGATAAATGACATACCCATGCACTCTGCCTCAGGGCCAGACTCATGGAACTCCGTGTTCATCAAGAACTGCAAGAAGCCCCTATAAGTAAGTAAGTAAGTTTATTCAGGTATACACAAATACAGTTACATAGAATTATCATACATAGTAGCATATGTGTAGAGAACCTAGGATAACCCAAAAAAGTCAGAGTGACTTTTACCATCCTATGGAGAGGGAGCATGGACACGGGGGTCGTCCCACAGTTACTAAAAACAACAGACATAGCCCCACTCCACAAAGGGGGCAGTAAAGCAATAGCAAAGAGCTACAGACCGATAGCACTAACATCCCATATCATAAAAATCTTTGAAAGGGACCTAAGAAGCAAGATCACCACCCATCTAGAAACCCATCAATTACACAACCCAGGGCAACATGGGTTTAGAACAGGTCGTTCCTGTCTGTCTCAACTATTGGATCACTACGACAAGGTCCTAGATGCACTAGAAGACAAAAAGAATGCAGATGTAATATATACAGACTTTGCAAAAGCCTTCAACAAGTGTGACCATGGCGTAATAGCACACAAAATGCGTGCTAAAGGAATAACGGGAAAAGTTGGTAGATGGATCTATAATTTCCTCACAAACAGAACACAAAGAGTAGTAGTCAACAGAGTAAAGTCTGAGGCAGCTACGGTGAAAAGCTCTGTTCCACAAGGCACAGTACTCGCTCCCATCTTGTTTCTCATCCTCATATCTGACATAGACAAGGATGTCAGCCACAGCACCTTGTCTTCCTTTGCAGATGACACCCGGATCAGCATGACAGTGTCTTCCATTGCAGACACTGCAAGGCTCCAGGCGGACATCAACCAAATCTTTCAGTGGGCTGCAGAAAACAATACGAAGTTCAACGATGAGAAATTTCAGTTACTCAGATATGGTAAACACGAGGAAATTAAAACTTCATCAGAGTACAAAACTAATTCTGGCCACAAAATAGAGCGAAACACCAACGTCAAAGACCTGGGAGTGATCATGTCGGAGGATCTCACCTTCAAGGACCGTAACATTGTATCAATCGCAGCTGCTAGAAAAATGACAGGATGGATAAGGAGACCCTTCAAAACTAGGGATGCCAAGCCCATGATGACACTTTTCAGGTCACTTGTTCTATCTAGGCTGGAATATTGCTGCACACTAACAGCACCTTTCAAGGCAGGTGAAATTGCTGACCTAGAAAATGTACAGAGAACCTTCATGGCGCGCACAATGGAGATAAAACACCTCAATTACTGGGAGCACTTGAAGTTCCTGAACCTGTATTCCCTGGAATGCAGGCGGGAGAGATACATGATTATATACACCTGGAAAATCCTAGAGGGACTAGTACCGAACTTGCACACGAAAATCACTCACAACGAGAGCAGAAGACTTGGCAGACGATGCAACATCCCCCAATGAAAAGCAGGGGTGTCACTAGCACGTTAAGAGACAATACAATAAGTGTCAGGGGCCCGAGACTGTTCAACTGCCTCCCAGCATACATAAGGGGGATTACCAATAGACCCCTGGCAGTCTTCAAGCTGGCACTGGACAAGCACCTAAAGTCGGTACCTGACCAGCCGGGCTGTGGCTCGTACGTTGGTTTGTGTGCAGCCAGCAGTAGCAGCCTGGTTGATCAGGCTCTGATCCACCAGGAGGCCTGGTCACAGACCGGGCCGCGGGGGCGTTGACCCCCGGAACTCTCTCCAGGTAATCAGTCCCTCAGCCTTGGAGGTGGTGTTTAGAGCACCTATTTCCACTGGGGAATCTCGCCTATCAGTGACTATGCACTCATCTGCTACAGGTACTTTTCACTGACGCCTATATAAGCGCCAGTCTCCTGGCCTGTGCTTCAGAATCTCTACAACCATGGTGCTCTAAACACCACCTCCAAGGCTGAGGGACTGATTACCTCATCTTTTGTATATAGTTCTGATTTCTTATTATGTCCAAGAATCTGTATTGATAAAGCCACTGGGATTACCAACAGACCCCTGGCAGTCTCCAAGCTGGCACTGGACAAGCACCTAAAGTCGGTTCCTGACCAGCCGGGCTGTGGTTCGTACGTTGGTTTGCGTGCAGCCAGCAGTAACAGCCTGGTTGATCAGGCTCTGATCCACCAGGAGGCCTGGTCACAGACCGGGCCACAGGGGCGTTGACCCCCGGAACTCTCTCCAGGTAAACTCCAGGATGGTGAAACGTCTACAATAAAGATAACCAGATGTTGCACAAGTGTCTTCACTTTCATCTTGTCGGTATTGTATACCTGTCTTGCACAACTTGTCAGGCACTGCAACATCATGGAATCTTGGTTCAGAGGACATCTACATCACCTTCTTCACAGCTACTGCAACTAACCCATCAATTTGGGTAGGACCTACTTCCACTTGGGAATCCCGCCTACCAGTGACTATGCCCTCGTCTGCTACACGTACCTTTCACTGACGCCTATATAAGCGCCAGTCTCCTGGCCTGTGCTTCAGAAAGGATACTCTGCTCTTGACTCTCGCCGAGGCAGGTCATAGCAGCTCTCCTTACTTGCACAGTATCCCTATGATCCCCGTTGGGGAGGGGAACCTCTACCATCTCCACGATGTCTCGTGTGAGAATTAAGCCCAAGTCCGCTGTCGTCGATGACGCCACGAAGCTTGAGCTTGCAGCTTCTCTCAACACTTGTCTTCACGCAAAGTTCTCCAAGATCACGTCACTGAAAGGAGCTTTCATCGTCACTTTTCTCGATGATGCTGAAGCTGACAAAGTGCTTACACCTACTGCCATGAAGTCCTTAGAAGACCACGGCTCTCTACCGTCTCCACGTCACCATACATGCTTGCAAAACGTTCAGTGTTTATGAAACGTCTTGACAGGCTGATCACGAACATGTCCATCCAAGAAATTGGACGACATCACTTGAAGACCTCAACACCTGGGCCAAGATTGACTCTGTAGTGAAGATCCCCAACGCTTCCTCAATGCTCAAGGTCACATTCCTGGACGTTACCATGGCGACCAGAGCACTGTCTGATGGCCTGGCCATCTCTTACTACTACATCAACCCTCGACAGATTGAACCTGAACGCTTCACGTACATAACACTTGCTGGACATGTTACTCGTACAGTCACTCTACTGCCGACTGCCACGTGAAGAATAAGTAGATATGTTCCACCTGTGGGTCTGCAGGACACGATTTTCGTTCATGCACTTCCACTGCTGCTCCCACTTGCATCAACTGTAAGAGTGATCACCATACTCTTGCAGCCAAATGTCCAGTGCGTAAGGATATCCTCTCTAAGAAACTGAAGGAAGAAACAAAGAAGTCATCTGGAACCTCTCCTACATACGCTGCAATTGCCAAGATTCAATCTACAACATCCAAGATTCTACAAGCCACTCAACAGTCGTCTCCACCACCTCTCACTACCCAACCTCCACCTGATGATATCTCTACCAAATTCTATTACTGCATGATGTTTGCCCACATGCAAAATGCTGCAAAACCCAGGTATTGATAAAGCCACTGGATGGCGAAACGTCTACAATAAAGATATCCAGATGTTGCACAAGTGTCTTCACTTTCATATTGTCGGTATTTTATACCTTTCTTGCACAACTTGTCAGACACTGCAACATCATGGAATCTTGGTTCAGAGGACATCTACAAGACCTTCTTCACGGCTGCTGCAACTAACCCATCTCTTTGGGAAGGACCTACTTCCACTGGGGAATTCCGCATACCAGTGACTATGCCCTCGTCTGCTGCCCGTCCCTATCCACTGACGCCTATATAACTGCCAGTCTTCTTGCCTTTGCTCCAGCTGCTACAGAGGTTGTCCCAATGACACACCAAAAAGTACGTTACTCTTTTCGCCCATCAGAAAGAACAAAAAGATTACTCACATGTTACAGACACCGTTTCCTAGCAAACCAAAACAGACTAAATATCATCCGATGGGACCTCACTATTTTACGTACACATATCATCCATAGCCTAGACGATGACCATGCCCGACATTGGCAATCAGTTATAAACACAACAGATGTACAGCGTACAAGAGATCCCAAAGCATTCTGGTCATCCATTCGGAAACTTACAGGCACCCCTCGATCCATAACCTTTAGACACATAAACAGCAACAACAGACAGATCTCTGACCCTGCTGAAGCGGTACATATTTTCAAAGACATATGGGAAAACATCTTCCACCCACATCCACCAGACCAAGCTGTCATAGCACATACATTAGACATAGAGAGATGGGTATCCAACCATGAAGATTTAACCAATCCTGATCCAATCATAAACCTAAACACCCTATCTTCCACGCATCCTCTAAACCCTCCTTTTACTGTAAATGATGTTCACTCCTTACTAACACACCTTCCTAAAAAAGCTCCAGGTGCTTCTGGTCTATCACATTCAGTCCTTCGTCACCTTCCACTTTCTGTTGCTTCCGCTATCACTGACCTCTTTAATGCCTCTCTTGCATCTGGCTATTTCCCCCCATTCTTTAAATCTGCAACTGCATGTCTCATACCAAAACCTGGAAAAGACTTGACTGACCCCAAGAACTATAGACCTATTAGCCTCCTTGAAATTTTGGGTAAGACCTTTGAACGACTTGTAAATATGCGACTCAGGACTCACCTAGAGACAAATAACTTGCTTACTGAAAGACAATTCGGTTTCCGACAACAACGATCTACCCAAGCCGTTTTGAATATAATCCTGAACTATGTACGTATCAATAAAGCCCAGAACTGTACCTCCGCCCTTGTCGCCAAAGATGTAGAGAAAGCTTTTGACACTGTTTGGCAAGCAAGGAAAAAAAGTGTTGTGCTCCGAACACATCCCTGGGGGACACCCTCAGCTTGGACAAAGTCCGGGGAGAGCATATTATTAACCCAAACACGGAAATGTCTGTCAATTAAGAAGTTCTTAAGGAAGGACGGTAGATTGCCTTGGAGACCTAAGGAGTGGGCTTGGGCCAAAATATTATACCTCCAACTTGTGTCATATGCCTTCTCAAGATCAAAAAATATGGCAATAACAGAGTGGCTATTTGCAAAGGCATTACAAACATATGTATCCAAGCATAGTAAGGGGTCTATGGTAGAACAGTCCTTACGAAAGTCATATTACTAGTGCAGAGACTGTTGTGTGTCTAGATACCACATTAAATGTCGGTTTACCAGACATTCCATCACTTTGCAAACTGCACTAGTAAGAGCAATGGGATGACAGTGGGAGGTATCATGTTCCGTAGTACCCGATTTGAGAAAAGGGAGAACAATGGTGGATTTCCACAGCTTGGGAAGAACTCCTTGTGACCAAATAAGATTGAAGAGTTGTAAGAGGACTGTAAGGGCTGACTGATGTAAATGTAACATACGAATATGAATGCCGTCAGGCCCAGCTGCCGATGATCGGCAAGCTGAGAGTGTTGCCTCCAGTTCCAGAAGTGTAAAAGACACATAATAAGATTCTTCTTTGAAAGAAGAAAAGTCAAAGGGGGCTAACTCTCTGGCAGACTTTGAGGAAAGAAACAAGGGGCATAGATGGAGCCCCTGAGAAATATGGACCAGATGATTGCTAGTTTCAATGGCAACGTCAAGAGGGTTTGCTATATCAACAGCAACTTGCGGAACAGGAGCCAGGTCAGGAGAGTATTTACCACTCGCTTTCCGTACTTTATTCCAGACTGCACTCATAGAGGAAGCCGAGGTGATGGTGGAAACATAATCTTGCCAGCAAGTGCGTTTAGCGTCATGGATGACATGGAGAACAACTGCTCGCTTCTGCTTAAAATCAAGAAGTCTCTCTGTGGTTCTATTGTACCGGTAGTGTGTGTAGCGTGACTGTCAGCGTGCCTCGTTGTGCTCCCGGTTTTCTGGTGTTTTCACGGTCGCTCTTACGTGCTAGAACTTTAATTTGTGTCATCAATCCTATACGATACATCCCTCTAGCGCCTGGAACCAATCTTGGGCGGAAAACATTATATACTGAGTCAAAAAAGGAGAATTAGTGTGCATTACCTAGCAGAGTTTACTGCCAGAGGGGAATCATAGGCCTGTTTCCCGTGTGAAAAAAATAATAATTGAACTTTGTGTCAGAGGAAAGAAAGTCTCCCTGAAAGCATTGAGTATACATAGTGTATAGTGTATACTACAGTGGCTCCCTAGTATATTGATGATAAAGGCTAAAGTGTCATTTGAAAACAGGTGAATTTGTAAATGAAGTGATACATTTGACACGTTTCCTTACACCTGTTGTCCTGTTCACCTAGCAGCAAATAGGTACCTGGGTGTTAGTCGACTGGTGTGGGTCGCATCCTGGGGGACAAGATTAAGGACCCCAATGGAAATAAGTTAGACAGTCCTCGATGACGCACTGACTTTCTTGGGTTATCCTGGGTGGCTAATCCTCCGGGGTTAAAAATCCGAACGAAATCTTATCTTATCTTATCTTATCTTAGAGGCAGGTGCCAGAAGTCGCCAGAAACTTACCACAGGTCAGCTGTTTTTAATAATCTTCCTGGCTTGCTAGTGTACTCGCATATAATCTAGTGATACCAGTGAATAGCAGAATACAGTGTTGTAGTAGCAACTAACCAGTATTATAATGGTACTTAGTGGAGTGGAGTGACTTTCATTAGTTTCTTTTTCTTGAAATACGAGACGTTACTGTGAATTTCATATAACCTGTAGTTACCAGCGGTCGCAATATACACAACGAGAAGCAATTATTACTACAGAAAAAGCGCCCTTCCTCCAAAATTTGCACCAGTCAACTATAGTGATAATATAGCATTTATTGTGGTGGAGACGGAAAAAAACAAAAATAGAAAAGCCAGATACAGCGATTGATAAACAAAGAGGTCGACTGTACGTCATTGTAGGAGCTGCCAGATATCACCGGCTCTTCAACACGCAAGTTATACTTTTGTATCAGTCAAATCACATATTACTCGGGTAGATAATTTCCAGTAGATCCTTCATGTGTTAGCTCAAATCACCGACCAGTATGTTTTAAATAAGTGACCCACTGATCAGAGCAGATCGACTGGTCCGAACCCTTGACTGGTCCGAACCCTTGACTGGTCCGAACCCTTGCCTGGCCCGAACCCGGGACTGGTTTCAAACAGTTTCGTTGGACAATAAAGCAGACTGTAAACGGATGGGTTTGTAGGCGCCCTTATAAACACAAACATTAAAAATCAGGAACGTGACGGTAAGCTGTCCAATATACAAAAAGAGTTAGAAACAGAAATACAAATAGCTAGAGCTTCATTTAAGGTTATTAATATAATATTCAAGAGGTTGCTAGTAGAATTGCAGTAAATCAACCATTCAAATCATTATGAAGCTGTGTGTAGTCTGTGGTCAGTCAAACAAACGGGCTTCCACATGGATAAATTGTCATTTTTGTGGAAATTGGTGTCACGCCCCTTGTGCAGATATCCCAGAACTAGCTACAAGCAGTATTAAAACAGAGAAGTGTTTTTGGGTATGCCCAAATGAGGAAAATCTGTGGACTAAAATCACAAGGGTATTAAAAGAGGATAACATCAAAGCTGCTTTCATAGAAAACCTGGAAGCTTTCTACAACAGATGGGAACATAAAAAGTCTGGGCTGAATGGTACTGCCCTTGATACTGGCCATGTAGTCAGAAACTGTAAGGCTGGAGGTGATGTCCTGGGAGACAGTAAATGTGGGGCTGATAGTGCTGTCCTGGGAGACAGTAATGGTGAAGCTGGAGGTGCTGTCCTGGGAGACAGAAATGGTGAAGCTGGAGATGCTGTCCTGGGAGACAGTAATGGTGAAGCTGGAGGTGCTGTCCTGGGAGACAGTAATGGTGAAGCTGGAGGTGCTGTCCTGGGAGACAGAAATGGTGAAGCTGGAGATACTGTCCTGGGAGACAGTAATGGTGAAGCTGGAGATTTTGTCCAGGTAGTCGGGAATTATACGCAGGAAGGAATACATATAAATGACCTCATAGAGGACAGGAGCCATAGTAGGGAAACAAGTGTAGTCAAAGATAAGATAAAACCAATATTGCAAACTAGAAATACCGCAGGAAATAGCAAACAAGAGGACTCCAATAGCAATAGTGAGGATAAATTACCAAAAACAACTGGTGGGAGCTCCATTGTTGGTGCTAGGGAGGATAGAAGTAAGACAGGGAAACATGCACCAACAGGGAATACAGTCACAGAAACCCAAGGCAAACGGAAACCAAGCCTGTGCACATACTATGCACTTGGTATCTGCTGGCATGGGAAATCTGGAAAAACAGATGGGACATGCAACTATGACCACCCTAGAAAATGTCATGCCCATATGACAACAGGAAAATGCAAACTCCCTTCCTGTAAGCTTTTTCACCCTGAAATGTGTACCTCTTCAGTACAGGAAAGACTGTGCTATAACTTAAATTGCCAGGCATACCATCTAAAGGGGACAAAAAGATACAAAACATCCAGGCCATGGGAAAACCTGGGTAGCCACAGCCACTCAAGAGGGAGAGGTTTTTTAGTGCCAGGAAGGAAAAAAAAACTGGCAGGAAATGGCAGAAATCGTACACCAAATCCAGTCATTCCTGGAGTGGAACCACAGTCGATGGCCTCCACTCCAAACCAACAGATACAGATACTAATGCCGGAAAAAAAATCCCCCCCCAGTACCAACAATACCACCAGTCCGATAACATTCTTCTTTGCAAATATACAGGGTCTAAAGCCAGCAACAAACAACAAAATACCTTTCATCCGTGGACTGCTTGCAGAGGCAAAGGCAATGTTCGCGGCTTTCACTGAGACCCACATAAAGGATCACTTGGACAACGAAATATGGATCCCAGGTTACAACCTATACAGATGTGACAGAGTGAACAGGCAAAAGGGGGGGGGGTTGGCCTGTACATTGCAGAGTCACTTGTTTGCACAGAACTGCTTAATGCCTCAAATGACGTAGTGGAAGTTTTAGCAGTAAAGGTCGAGAACCAAAACCTAGTCATTGTGGTAGTCTACAAGCCTCCGGATGCAACATCCCAGCAATTCCAGGAACAGCTGTTAAAAATTGACCACTGTCTGGAAAATCTTCCAGCTCCTGCACCCAACATCTTGCTCCTGGGGGATTTCAACTTAAGGCACCTAAAATGGAGGAATATAGCAAATAATATTGTTGCAGTAATAACACCAGGAGGCAGCTCTGATGAAAACTCACACTCACACGAGCTTTTAAATCTCTGCACAAAATTCAATTTAAACCAGCAAATAATAGAGCCTACTAGACTGGAGAATACACTAGACCTCATCTTCACTAACAATGATGATCTGATAAGAAATGTCACCATATCAAAAACAATATACTCAGATCACAACATAATTGAGGTTCAGACATGTATGCGTGGAGCCCCAGACCGACAAAATGAGACTAGTCACGAGGGAGCATTCACCAAATTCAACTTCAATAACAAAAACATAAAGTGGGACCAAGTAAACCAAGTCCTAACCGATATAAGCTGGGAAGATATACTAAGCAACACAGACCCAAACTTATGCCTAGAACAGATTAACTCGGTGGCACTCGATGTATGCACAAGGCTTATTCCTCTAAGAAAAAGGAGGAGTAGATGTAAAATAGAAAGAGACAGGCGCTCCCTTTACAGGCGACGGAAAAGAATAACAGAGCGGCTAAAAGAGGTCAATATATCTGAAATGCGCAGGGAGACACTGGTCAGAGAAATAGCAAGCATCGAACTTAAGCTAAAAGAATCCTTTAGGAGTCAGGAATCGCGGGAAGAACTAAAAGCCATAAATGAAATCGAAAGAAACCCAAAGTATTTCTTCTCCTATGCCAAATCAAAATCGAGAACAACGTCCAGTATTGGGCCCCTACTTAAACAAGATGGGTCCTACACAGATGACAGCAAGGAAATGAGTGAGCTACTCAAGTCCCAATATGACTCAGTTTTTAGCAAGCCGCTAACCAGACTGAGAGTCGAAGATCAAAATGAATTTTTTATGAGAGAGCCACAAAATTTGATTAACACAAGCCTATCCGATGTTATCCTGACGCCAAATGACTTCGAACAGGCGATAAATGACATGCCCATGCACTCTGCCCCAGGGCCAGACTCATGGAACTCTGTGTTCATCAAGAACTGCAAGAAGCCCCTATCACGAGCCTTTTCCATCCTATGGAGAGGGAGCATGGACACGGGGGTCGTCCCTCAGTTACTAAAAACAACAGACATAGCCCCACTCCACAAAGGGGGCAGTAAAGCAACAGCAAAGAACTACAGACCAATAGCACTAACATCCCATATCATAAAAATCTTTGAAAGGGTCCTAAGAAGCAAGATCACCACCCATCTAGAAACCCATCAGTTACACAACCCAGGGCAACATGGGTTTAGAACAGGTCGCTCCTGTCTGTCTCAACTACTGGATCACTACGACAAGGTCCTAAATGCACTAGAAGACAAAAAGAATGCAGATGTAATATATACAGACTTTGCAAAAGCCTTCGACAAGTGTGACCATGGCGTAATAGCGCACAAAATGCGCGCTAAAGGAATAACAGGAAAAGTCGGTCGATGGATCTATAATTTCCTCACTAACAGAACACAGAGAGTAGTCGTCAACAGAGTAAAGTCCGAGGCAGCTACGGTGAAAAGCTCTGTTCCACAAGGCACAGTACTAGCTCCCATCTTGTTCCTCATCCTCATATCCGACATAGACAAGGATGTCAGCCACAGCACCGTGTCTTCCTTTGCAGATGACACCCGAATCTGCATGACAGTGTCTTCCATTGCAGACACTGCAAGGCTCCAGGCGGACATCAACCAAATCTTTCAGTGGGCTGCAGAAAACAATATGAAGTTCAACGATGAGAAATTTCAATTACTCAGATATGGTAAACATGAGGAAATTAAATCTTCATCAGAGTACAAAACAAATTCTGGCCACAAAATAGAGCGAAACACCAACGTCAAAGACCTGGGAGTGATTATGTCGGAGGATCTCACCTTCAAGGACCATAACATTGTATCAATCGCATCTGCTAGAAAAATGACAGGATGGATAATGAGAACCTTCAAAACTAGGGAGGCCAAGCCCATGATGACACTCTTCAGGTCACTTGTTCTATCTAGGCTGGAATATTGCTGCACTCTAACAGCACCTTTCAAGGCAGGTGAAATTGCCGACCTAGAAAATGTACAGAGAACTTTCACGGCGCGCATAACGGAGATAAAACACCTCAATTACTGGGAGCGCTTGAGGTTTCTAAACCTGTATTCCCTGGAACGCAGGAGGGAGAGATACATGATTATATACACCTGGAAAATCCTAGAGGGACTAGTACCGAACTTGCACACGAAAATCACTCACTACGAAAGCAAAAGACTTGGCAGACGATGCACCATCCCCCCAATGAAAAGCAGGGGTGTCACTAGCACGTTAAGAGACCATACAATAAGTGTCAGGGGCCCGAGACTGTTCAACTGCCTCCCAGCACACATAAGGGGGATTACCAACAGACCCCTGGCAGTCTTCAAGCTGGCACTGGACAAGCACCTAAAGTCAGTTCCTGATCAGCCGGGCTGTGGCTCGTACGTTGGTTTGCGTGCAGCCAGCAGCAACAGCCTGGTTGATCAGGCGCTGATCCACCAGGAGGCCTGGTCACAGACCGGGCCGCGGGGGCGTTGACCCCCGAAACTCTCTCCAGGTAAACCTGCCCCACGTACTGCCCGAGCACAAGCAGGAGACCACGGCACGCACTTCTGAGAATGCCTGCCTGAGGTTTGGGGTATAGAATGAGAAGCTGGCTGCGGTTAAGTCTGTTAAGTCTGACGTCTAGAAGAGGTGTAAAAGCTCATCAATGGAGGATGAAGAAGAAACCTCACTAAAAGCAGTTAGTTGCCAGTAAAGGTCCCAATTTGCTCAATCAAATTGCCAGCGAGGGCTATGAAGAGGTGGTGAATATGAAGAAGTAAGAATGATTGGAAAATGATAGCTGTCATGTAAGTCCGGTAGAACAGACCAGGCGAAGTCTAGTGCAGTGGAGGAAGAGCAGACCGAGAGATCGATGCAAGAGAGTATGAGTACGAGGATCAAAATGGGTGGGAGTATCAGTATTTAAAACGGAGGGGGTGAGAAGCGAGAAAAGCTTCCAACTGAATGCCGCGTGAGTCACAGTGAGACCTCCCCAGAGGAAATGGTGGGCATTAAAATCACCAAGTAACAAAAGTGGTGGTGGTAAGGATGAAACAAGAAAAGCAAAATCTGGGATAGATAATGCCCGAGAAGGAGAGAGAGAGACAAAGAACATATTGTAAACCACTTATTCAAGTGGGTACGGGCTGCAGTGTAATGCAGCAAGGTATGAACAAATAATTGATGGTACGGAATATCATTGCATAGAAGAAGGGCACTTTCATTAAAGGTCCCACCAGAAAAAGGATCTGAAGAATACAATAAATTATAGCCTGAGATGGGTTGGAAAACAGCTGAGTGCAATTTTGGTTCTTGTAAGCAAACACCAACAGGGCAAAACCAGGAAAGCAACATCTGGAGCTCACCCCGATTACCCCTGAGGCCACGGATATTCCACTAAATAGGCCATGATTGGCAACGAGGAAAATACCAGGAATCCACAGGTAAGGGCACCTACGGACTAGAGGGGTTAGAAAAGTCTACATGCGGTGGCATCGGAAAACATTCAAGCAGCGAAGGAACAGAGCATTGCGAAGAATGGAGTTGTGGAGATGGAGGAGAGGGAAGAGAAGGAACAAAAGGTGGATCAGTATCCATTGAAGGTTTAGTCTCTGCAGTATATTCTGAAATAGCTTCAAGTGTTTCTGAATTCAAACATGTATGGGAGACAATATTGGAGATAGAAGGAGGGTGAGTAAAGATTGGGACAGTAATGGACTGTACTAAAGTAGGGGGTACAAAAGCATGTAGGGAACTGGAGAAGTGTGGGAGGGGACAGAAGAGGCAGAAACCTGCGAGGCGGCAGAAGAGGGAGAAACTTGGGATGGGACAGGGAAGGAAGGCACAGTACGAGGAGGAGGGTGAACCTCCATACTTGTAATAGAGCCAGTGAGAAGGAAGAACCAGGCACAGAGACTGGAAAGGTAAAATGTGAAGGTGGAAGGAGGGGGCAAAGATTTGAGCAATGGGGATTTTTTGGACTTCTGAGAAATAGAGGGGCGATTGATAGAAGGTGTCATACGAGGTCTTGTCAATACCAGGGCTTGTAAAGGAGAACATGAAGATGTGAGAACAGACTGCGGTGTTGAAGTAGGGATGTCTGAGCCCAGGACAGCAAAAGAATTAGATACAGAAGTGACTATGGGAGGGGTAACCACAGCGGAGGCTGCAGAAGATGGGACCCCAGAATTGGGGGGACGTTTAGAAACGCGAGAATAAGAAACACGAGGTAGTCTCCCTTGGAGGTGGAGATGAGAAACTGCCATAGCATAAGGGAGACCTTCTGCCTCTTTGAGGCAACGGATTTCTCACTCATTTAAGTAGACCTGGCAATGGCGAGAGTACGAAGAGTGAGCCTGACAATTAAGGCAAGAGGGAGGTCGACTACAAGATGTATTAGAATGGTCATCAGCACCACAGACTGGGCATTCGGCTATAGATCTGCAATATTTCGCTGGGTGACCAAATCGCTAGCAACTTCTACACTGTTGCAGTGTAGGGATCACCTTTCAAACTTGTAACCAATGTCCTGCTACATAAACAGAGGATGGGAATTCACGGCTGTCGAAAGTTAATCGAGCCACATTGCAAGGGTAGCGTCTCTGCCTGTGGGCAGGAAGGACATAAGTGTCTACCTTGAGGATTGGGAGATCTTGGAGTTCCAGCTGTTCGAGAATGTCATTGCCACGTCTGGAAATTCTGTTGGACTATTGTATGGGGCAAAATGACAGTACCACTACAAGTATTGAGGGATTGATGTTTTTTGATAGTGACAGGAATAGTATCCATATGTGAAAGAAGAGAAAGATCATGAGCTTCGGTAGCATTCTGGACAGTGATAGTGTGCGTACCACTCTTAAGAGCATTAAAGGAAATATCTCTACCAACATGGCATAGGAGTGCCTTGCCAATACTCTGGTCAGAAAGATAGGCAATAGAGGAAGTTGGTCGTAAAGAATTTAGTTCATTGTACATTCCAAAACTGAGGGTGGAAAGGGAGTGCATGACGTGTCGATCTTATCCAAGTAAAACGAGAAGGTGGCAAAGTATCATCATCAGGCAATTGTCGTTGGCGTTTAGGAGTGGGACCGGAGTTGGTCTGACGTGGGACGGGCTGGCGATTCGAAAATTGCCACACCGTAGGGGGAGGGGCCGGAAGCATAGTCAAAGGAGAGCGGAGGTCAGGCAAATCGAAGGAGTCAGCCGAAACCCCGCAGGGTCAGAATGGGGTGTGGTATCAAGGAGGGGCCCAAGGGTAGCAGGTTCATGGACTAGGGCTTCCATGATTAGGTTACTTGTTTCTTTTTGTTTTTAAGAAAAAAAAAAGAATGAAAATAAAAAGAGAGAAAAAAGTTGGGGAACAGGGAGGAATAGTTCCTAGGAGGAATGAAAGGGCCGGAAATTACCCTCCGCGCCCAACAGGACCTCAACACCGTAAGTAGTGCAGATGCGGCATGGAACCCGTGCCATACCCTACCCTTCATGCCAGTAAACCAGCAATCCAGGATAGCAACCTCACATCTGCCGAGCTACCTTGGTGGACAAAAGAGAGGGGGGCCGGATATCTGCCACAAAGCATACCTCCTTTGGTCACCATCCCCAGAATCTGAAAGGTGGCCTCCAGAGATACACCTATCACCTGAAAGACACCCAAAGCCACCCTCCTGGAGACCAGAGAGGGAATGGGACATCCTCAGACGATCCAGATTCCATGGCAAACTACACCGCCAAGAACCTCAACAGAATGGGATTGAGCCCGGTACCCTTCCCCCTACCTAGGAACCAGTGGGCCTGTGGGAAGAATCCCAAAGGCCACAAAGAGGAAGGGAATAAGGGAGGGATGGGGGGGAGGAGGAGGAAAGGAAAAGATAAGATAAGATAAGATAAGATTTCGTTCGGATTTTTAACCCCGGAGGGTTAGCCACCCAGGATAACCCAAGAAAGTCAGTGCGTCATCGAGGACTGTCTAACTTATTTCCATTGGGGTCCTTAATCTTGTCCCCCAGGATGCGACCCACACCAGTCGACTAACACCCAGGTACCTATTTGCTGCTAGGTGAACAGGACAACAGGTGTAAGGAAACGTGTCGAAATGTTTCCACCCGCCGGGAATCGAACCCGGGCCCTCCGTGTGTGAAGCGGGAGCTGTAGCCACCAGGCCACCGGGAGGATGGGATAGGGAAGGGGGGGATTGGGGGGTAATTAGGAAGGAGACCAACAGGTCTAATTCCTCAGACCAAGAGCCTCTTCACCACGCCAAGGAACCCTCCTTGAAGAGGGTCTGTTGCCTAGATCATTGTGATTGGGTAAGTGCCACTTGCCCCAATCACATAGATCCAGGCAACAGTGAAAGGGTTAAAACGGGTATTGGTGGATGTAATTCTCAAGGCTCTCAAAATTAGGCCAGGTAGTCATGTGACTATCTCCAAAGACCCAAATATTTGAAAGGAAGTCTGGAGGATGCTCATAAGCTTCACATCTATGTCATCTTGGTACAGTGTAACCTCAGTACTCAAACAATTTGGTATTTGAACATTGTTCGGTAAAAAAAAAGGAATTCAGTACTCGACCATTTGCTCGGCACCCAACCAAACAAATATGCCCTGCCAGAACTGCTGTAAACTATTTCGTATTTCTTTGCCTTTTTTGGTGTTTTTTTATATTTGTGTAAGTCACCATGGGGCCTAAGAAGATTAGTGATAACAGCTAACAAAAAAAAAAATTGGCTGGGAAAAATTCGTTCGGTACTCAAACAGATCGGCACTCAAACGGTCTTCTGGAATTAATTAAGCTCGAGTACCGAGGTTCCACTGTACTAAATTGTTTTCTTCCTAATTTAAGTTGCCTAAAATTGGTTTGTCTTAGGTACCATGTTGTTGCCTCAATAATAGATATGTAATATGCATAGCTCATTAATCAAGAATTTTTGCTTGTGTACAACATGGTATATCTAATGTTATTTGTACATATATGCCAAAAGATGCTTATATGCCAGTCATATCCAGAATGTAACCTCTCCTTACAACACCCAGAAGAGTGCAAATATAAATCCTGGGTCACAGTATTTCAAGTGTAAAATAAACTATAGTCCATGAGCAGAAGGAAAATGCTATCCTCCATCAAAACCTGGGCTGACTTGTGAACAAATAGCTTTACATAACAGGACAGGACTTAGCACATTCTGGAATGCCATTACACTATTATTAATGCATACATGGATGGATGGAAATGGGAATCAATTATGTATTTTTAATTCGAGAAAATGGAAGATAATTCAAATTCTTTGGATCAAAATCCCACCATTGACATCAAGGTACCTTCCATGAAGGGTTCCATTGCACAAATACCTGTAACAAAAGGTAACAGGATGTTGCCATACATCTCCTGATTGTTGAAAATACAGTGGTACCTTGACTTACGAGTGCCTCAACTTACGAGTTTTCCGAGTTACGAGCCGTCACTCAGTCGATTTTTTGCTTTGACTAGCGAGCCAAAATCCGAGTTACAAGCGAGCTTCAGATACACTGCTACTCACAGCAGATACCAAGGTAATATCAAAAACCTTGATAATAACCAATGTGTATCATCCTGCCAGAATGTTCTATAACCTATGCCCTAAGTAAAGAGAAACAATTCTGGAAACATGTAATACATGCTCAGCAGGCCGACTGGTTGGGTGGCCAGCTGGCTGGTCAGCTGATTTACTTTGGCCGTCTGTCTCCTTCTGTCTGTCTGTGTATCTATCTCTGTCTCACAGGTACACTCACATACAGTTATACACAGTGTAAATTATCTAGGATAACCCATAAAATCCAAACAAAGTGCTATACTGTGCTTGTAGATATAAGGCATAATAAGTGTGACTGGCAAATAATATACATTTTCACTTGTTCAGGAATCAGACGTGACGACTCTGCGTCGTGTGTAATACCTACTGGTTCATGAGCAGCTCTTGTTGAGACAGAGACACAGGCAGACAGAAAGATAGATAAACAGAGACAAACATAGAGCTAGACAGACAAATAGACATATAGAAACAAACACATGGACAGTCATGTTTGTGTGTAACAGTGAAAAATAAAGCCAAGCAGTGCACAATCATCAAATGTCACTCCACTGCTGCACTGTCAGCAGTGGAGTGACAGTCTTACACCATGCTTCAAGGACTTACTCCAGGATTTCTAAAACATTACTGGGACCTGGCAAAAAAGACAAAAATCATTTATCAATAAATACATTTTCCTTACTTAAAAACCCATAACAAAAAAATTGGAGTGTTTTTTTCTGGGCTGGAACGAATTAATGGTATTTTAATTAATTTCAGTGAGGAAAATTGATTTGATATACAAGCAAATTGAGTTATGCACTCGGTCATGGAACGAATTAAACTCCTAAGTTAAGGTACCACTGTATAATGGTGTCAAGAACTTATTTGATTTGTTTTAATCATTTCACTGAAGGGATCCCCAAAATTAGAAATGTTGACAATATGAAGTTTGATGGATAACTTACTGAATTACACAAGCCTAAATTTAGCAGTCAGGATGCAATTTACACCAGCAATTTTGCCCACTTTGAGTCTTCCCCCCCCCCCCAATTCTATTGCCCAATTCAACCAAAATCTTGGTTGTATCAACAGAGCACAATGAACCACCTCTTCAACTATTGGTTTTCCTACCCCATATTGGTAATTGGCTAATTTTACATTATTATTATTATAATCAAAAAGAAGCGCTAAGCCACAAGGGCTATACAGCGGTTAATTTTACAAATTAAAAAAAAAAAAAAAGTTTTAAAACAAGAGTCCAAAATAAACACTGTAGACATTCCAAGCACTAAAACAACACTTCCTCTGTTCATTACTCATATCCTCAGCCCTCTCCTATATTACACTTGCCTTCCATTTTGAATTCATTATCAGACACAAAACAAAGTTTTACCCTGTTTCTTGGATAATAAAATATAACCAGGAATGATTGGTCATGGTTTATGGCATCCCAATAATTGAAGCAGACCTAATATTATTATTATAAAAAATGAAGCGCTAAACCTACAAGTCATACATCCCCTAGTTCTCCGTATCCAACTTTGGCTACGCCGTATCTCTACCAAACATAAAGATATTGTTTTTTGTTGGGTCCCTGGTCATGTCGACGTACAGGGCAATGAACAGGCAGACACTGCTGCGCGGTCAGCAGTACATGACCTACCAATTTCCTATCGAGGTGTTCCATTTCTGGACTATTTTGCTGCAATAGCTACCCACCTTCGCACCCATTGGCAACAACGTTGGTCAACTCTGCTCGGTAACAAACTTCATTCTATTAAACTGAGCATAGGTTACTGGCCGTCTTCTTGTCATCAGTGCCGAGGTTGGGAGACCACTCTCTCCCGCCTTCACATTGGTCACACTCGTCTTACTCATGGGTATCTCATGGAGAGGCACCCTGTTCCTCTCTGTGAGCAGTGTCAAGTTCCAGTATCGATTAGCCACATTCTGTTAGACTGCCCTCTCTATCAACGAGCACGCAGAATTTACCTCCAACGTCGTCTTCGTTCTACTACTCTCTCTTTACCTTCCCTTCTTGCTGATGGACCCTCCTTTAATCCTGACTCTCTCATTGACTTCTTGACAATGACTGATTTACTCCACAAACTCTGATGATACTTTTCGCACTCTCCTCAGCCCTTTCTAGTTCAGTCTCTTGCTGCCCTTTACCCTTTCACCATCCACTACCCCGCTGTTATCCGTAACCTATTACTCATCCATCTCCCTTTTGCCACCTGATGCCCTCGCTTCCTTCCTGCCCTGCAGCGCTGTATAGTCCTTGTGGCTTAGCGTTTCTTTTTGATTATAATAATAATATGCTGTACAGCCCTTGTGGCTTAGCACTTCTTTTTTATAATAATAATAATGCCACTAATTTAAGCCTGATTTCGAGCTACTTCCTGTCTCGAAACCAACCAAAATGATCTCTGTTTTATTAATATATCTTCCATTCTATCAAATGATACCAGGAAACAGCCAGTAAAACCATCCTGGAGGGCACCTCTGTCGTTATTTTAAATTAAACGCAAGGTCAGAGGTTTGCTTTTCCGATCGTGCACTCACAGCACAGACACACTCATCTTGGCCAAAATTTACCACTCGCATTGTATCTGGGGAAGCAGTAACACTGGTATCAATTGCACAGATCTACATACAAGATGGTGAATGGGTTAAACAGCTCATCTTTATTGTGACTTGCTGAAATTCGTCTTTAGTCGACTACATCACATGACGAGAAAGAACTTTCAGTCAGTGATGTTGGACTTGCTAAGTAGTGCTCACTTGCAAAATACTGAAAATGGACCCTCATTATTACACAGTATATCTTTACTCTTACATGTGCACAACCTGTTGTTAAGGAAAATGGTAGGTATACCACCAAAGGGGCAAATGTAACTACCGTAGTGCTCTCTCATGACATGACACTGTGTACAGTCTCTCCTTTTTAGTCAATTACTTTCATTATTATTATTGAAGATAAACTCTTAAAATCTTTAACAACTTATTTCCAATAAGTTGGCGAGCACATTATGAATGTATGCCACATCATGAGCAAGACCAGACTGTCTGTCTTAGCTTTTCTCCCTTATAACTGGCATTATTATTATTATTATAATCAAAAAGAAGCGCTAAGCCACAAGGACTATACAGCACTTATAACTGGCAGCTATGGCCCTTCTCTCTACCAAGACATGCTATTTTCTTCCATGTTTTCAGATCAAATACATCTAGTGGATACCTTTGATGGGCCAGGATTGTGTCGTACTTGCCTGGTCAACCAGGCTTTTGCTGCTGGTGGCCCACTTGCCCATATACTTTTTTTTTTTTCCACTGGCCTGACAAATTCTTACTGAATTTGGAAACCTTTCCCATACCATTCCAATTTACTCAAAATGACTATCTGTACATTTCATCATTGTTAAATCCGTGTTGTTACATTCACAGTGAGTGAAAGCATGCATGTATCAAATTACGGAACAAGTGGGGTCTGAACCCACGGCAATTATTATAATAATCAAAAAGAAGCGTTAAACCACAAACCCATGGCAAGTGAGTCCTAAGACACACAGGCCAGAGCATCTGTGGTCACAGTGGGATGCCTGCCGATTTACCTAGGGTGTACAGAAATATACCTAGTTAGATGAATCTCATTAGTCAGCTGGTCCAGTGGTTAACACACCAGCCTGCAAATTTTAGGGCTCATCAGCTGAAACCCCACCTGTTTCACAATTTGTTTGCATTAGTGTTATTACAATTTCACGAGTCATGTATGCATTCTCCAACTTATCAACGAAGTCTATGTTAGTTTTTATATGAGCTTCTGGGAAGTTATCTACCATTGGGCTTTGCAGCATATAACTTGTCCAAATGGTTGGTCAAGGTGCTAACCCCAATAGTAGGTAACATCTTGGAACCCCACAGAAAAAAATAAGACCTCATTGATAAACTGCAAAATCTGAATCTCAAGAGATTTTACATAGGTAAGTTTTGATGCTACTGTGTTGTTCACTCAAGTCCCAATACCCAGTTTATCCTACTTGTTAGATGAACTGGACAAGTTCCCTATGGCATTCCCAATTATTATAATCAAAAAGAAGCGCTAAGCCACAAGGGCCATACAGCATGGCATTCCCAAGATTATTATTACTGAAGTCCTCTTCAAGGGGGGATCCTTGGCGTGGTGAAGAGGCTCTTGGTCTGAGAATTAGCCCTGTCGGTCTTCTTCCTCAGACCGAACCTAATTACCCCCCATTCTCCCCTCCCCTATCCCATCCTCCCCTTTTTCCATTCCTCCTCCTCCTCCTCACCCCCCCCTTTTGCCCTTCCTCTTTTTGGCCTTCGGGATTTCTCCCACAGGCGCGCTAGTTCCTAGGTAGGGGAAAGGACACCGGGGTCCATCCCATTCCGTTGAGGTTCTTGGCGGTGGCGTAGTTTGCCGTGGAATCTGGATTGCCTGGGGATGTCCCGATCCCTCTCCGGTATCCCGGAGTAGCTTGGGGTGTCTTTTGGGCGACGGGTGTATCTCTGGAAGCCACCTTTCGGATTCCGGGGGTGGTGGCCGAAGGAGGTATGCTTTGTGGCGGATATCCGGCCGCCCTCTCTTCTGTCCACCGAGGTAGCTCGGCAGATGTGAGGTTGCTATCCCGGATTGCTGGTTTACTGGCATGAAGGGTAGGGTATGGCACGGGTTCCATGCTGCATCTGCGCTACTAGCGGTATTGAGGTCCTCTTGGGCGCGGAGGGAGATTTCCGGCCCTTTCATTCCTCCTGGGAACTATTCCTCCCCGCTCCCCCCTTTTTTTATTCTTTTTTTTATTTTTATTTTCTTTTCTTCTTTCTTTTTTTTTCTTAAAAACAAAAAGCAAAGGAGTAACCTAACCATGGCAGCCCTAGTCCATGAAACCACTACCCCTGGGCCCCTTCTTGATACCGCACCCCATTCTGACCCTGCCTTGTGTTTAGACCACTCTTCGGACACTCCTGATGCCCCTGTACCTCTTGCTGGTGCTGTTTCCTCACCCGCTTCAGGCACCGGGGCTTCGACTGACTCCTTCGATTTGTCTGAACTCCGCTCTCCTTTGACTATGCTTCCGGCTTCTCCCTCTACGGTACGGCAATTTTCGAATCGCCCACCCATTTCATGCTGGACCAACTCCGGTCCTACTCCTAAACGCCAACGTCAATCTCCTGATGATGCTCCGTCGTTACCTTCCCATTCTACTCGGAAAAGACCGACACATCAAGCACTCCCTCTCCATGCTCAGTTTCGGACCACACAATGGACTAAATTCTTTACTTTAAGACTGACTTCTTCTTCTGCCTACCTTTCTGACCATAGTATTGGCAAAGCGCTCCTGCGTCATGTTGGTAGAGATATTTCATTTCATGCTCTCAAGAGCGGTATGCGCATCGTCACTGTCCAGAATGCTACCCAAGCTCATGATCTTTCTCTCCTTTCGAATATCGATACTACTCCTATCACTATTGAAAAACATCTTTCTCTCAATTCTTGTAGTGGTACTGTCATTCTGCCCCATACCATAGTCCAACAGAATTTCCAGTCATGTGGCAATGACATTTTTGAACAGCTGGAACTCCAGGATCTCCCAATCCTCAAAGTAGACACTTATGTCCTTCCTGCCCACAGGCGGAGACGTTACCCTTGCAATGTGGCTCGTTTAACTTTTGACAGCCGTGAACTCCCGTCCTCTGTATATGTCGTGGGACATCGGTTACAAGTTCGAAAGGTGATACCTACACCGCAACAATGTAGAAATTGCTGGCATTTTGGTCACCCAGCGAAATATTGCAGATCTATGGCCGAATGCCCAGTCTGTGGTGCCGACGACTATTCTAATACATCTTGCAGTCAACCTCCATCTTGCCTTAATTGTAATGAAGCTCACCCTTCGTACTCTCGCCGTTGCTAGGTCTACTTAAATGAACGTGAAATCCGTTGCCTCAAAGAGGCAGAAGGTCTCCCTTATGCTATGGCATTTACTCATCTCCGCCTCCAAGGGAGACTACCCTGTGTTTCTTATTCTCGTGTTTCCAAACATCCCCCCACTTCTGGGGTACCATCTTCTGCAGCCTCCTCTGTTGTTACCCCTCCCATAGCCACTACGGCATCTAATCCTTTTGCTGTCCTTGGCTCTGACGTCCCGACTACATTATTATTATAATCAAAAAGAAGCGCTAAGCCACAAGGACTATACAGCGTCCCGACTACAACTCAGTCTGTTCTCACATCTTCGCGTCCTTCCTCACAAGCCCCAGTATCGACAAGACCTCGTACGACACCTAATACCAATCGCCCCTCTACTCAGAAGTCCAAAAAATCCACATTGCTCAAATCTTCTTTGCCCCTTCCTTCCCTTCTTCCACCTCCACACACTACCTTTCCAGTCTCTGTACCTAGTTCTTCCCCTCTCTCTGGCTCTATTACAAGTGTGGAGATTCACCCTCCTCCTCGTACTATGCCTTCCACCCCTGTCCCTTCCCAAGTTTCTCCCTCTTCTGCCACCTCCCAGGTTTCTGCCTCTTCTGTCCCCCCCCCCCACACTTCATCTCCAGTCCCTTACACTCTTCCCTCCCCCTCTACTTTGGTACAGTCCATTACTGTCCCAATCTTTACTCACCCTCCTCCTTCTATCTCCAATATGGTCTCCCATACATCTTTGAATTCAGAAACACTTGAAGCCGTTTCAGAATATATTGCAGAGACTAAACCTTCAATGGACACTGATTCACTTCCTGTTCCTTCTCTTCCCTCTCCTCCATCTTCACAACCCCATTCTTCGCAACGCTCCGTTCCTTCGCTACTTGAACGTCTTCCAATGCCACCACATGTTGACTTTTCTAACCCCTCTAGTCCGTAGGTGCCTTTACCTACAGATTCCTGATATTTTCTTCATCGCCAATCATGGCCTATTTACAGTGGAATATCCGCGGCCTCAGGGGTAATCGGGGTGAGCTTCAGATGTTGCTTTCCAGGTTTTCCCCTGTTGGTGCTTGCTTACAAGAACCAAAATTACACTCGGCTGTTTTCCAACCTATCTCAGGCTATAATTTATTGTATTCTTCGGATCCTTTCTCAGATGGGATGTTTAATGAAAGTGCCCTTCTTCTACGCAATGATATTCCGTACTGTCAACTATTTGTCCATACCTCGCTGCATTACACTGCAGCCCGTATCCACTTGAATAAGTGGTTTACAATATGTTCTTTATATCTCTCTCCTTCTCGAGCATTTTCTATCCCAGACTTTGCCTTTCTTGTTTCATCCTTACCACCACCACTTTTGTTACTTGGTGATTTTAATGCCCACCATTTCCTCTGGGGGGGGGGGTCTCATTGTGACTCACGTGGCATTCAGTTGGAGGCTTTTCTCGCCTCTCACCCCCTCCATGTTTTAAATACGGGTACTCCCACCCATTTTGATCCTCGTACTCATACTCTCTCTTGCATCGATCTATCAGTCTGCTCTTCCTCCACTGCACTAGACTTCACCTGGTCTGTTCTACCAGACTTACATGACAGCGATCATTTTCCGATCATTCTTACTTCTCCTTCCTATTCACCACCTTTCCGTAGCCCTCGCTGGCAATTTGATCGGGCAAATTGGGATCTTTACTCACACCTCACTGCTTTTAGTGAGGTTCCTTCTTCATCCTCCATTGATGAGCTCCTACACATCTTCTCGACGTCAGTTTATACCGCAGCTTCTCATTTTATACCCCAAACCTCAGGCAGGCATTCTCAGAAGTGCATGCCCTGGTGGTCTCCTGCTTGTGCTCATGCAGTACGTTTGAAACGTGCTGCATGGGGCAGGTACCGGTACAGTAGAACCGCTGAGAGACTTCTTGATTTTAAGCAGAAGCGTGCGATCGCTCGCCGTGTCATCCGTGAAGCTAAACGCACTTGTTGGCGAGACTATGTTTCCACCATCACCTCTACTTCTTCTATGAGTGCAGTCTGGAAAAAAGTGAGGAAATTGAGTGGTAAATACTCTCCTGACCCAGCTCCTGTTCTACAGGTCGCTGGTGTTGATGCAGCAAACCCTCTCGACGTTGCCATTGAACTTGGCACACATCTGGTCCATATTTCCCGAGGGCTACATCTATGCCCCTCGTTTCTTTCCTCAAAGTCTGCCAGAGAGTTAGTACCCTTGGACTTTTCTTCTCTCAGAGAAGAACAGTATAATGTGCCTTTTACACTTCAAGAACTGGAGGCAACGCTCTCAGCTTGCCGATCATCGGCAGCTGGGCCTGACGATTCATATTCGTATGTTACAACATTTACATCGGTCAGCCCTTGTAGTCCTCTTACACCTCTTCAATCTTATTTGGGCACAAGGAGTTCTTCCCCAGCTGTGGAAATCTGCCATTGTTCTCCCTTTCTGCAAACCGGGTACTACAGGACATGATGCCTCCCACTATCGCCCCATCGCTCTTACTAGTGCAGTTTGCAAAGTGATGGAACGTCTCGTAAATCGACGTTTAATGTGGTATTTAGAGACACACAACAGTCTCTCCGCTAGTCAATATGGCTTTCGTAAGGGTCGTTCTACCATAGACCCCTTACTACGCTTGGATACGTATGTTCGTAATGCCTTTGCGAATAATCACTCGGTTATTGCCATATTTTTTGACCTTGAGAAGGCATATGACACAACTTGGAGGTATAATATTTTGGCCCACGCCCATTCCTTAGGCCTCCGAGGCAATCTACCATCCTTCCTTAAGAACTTTTTAACTGACAGACATTTCCGTGTTCGAGTCAATAATGTTCTTTCCCCGGACTTCGTCCAAGCTGAAGGTGTCCTTCAGGGATGTGTTCTAAGCAAAACACTTTTTCTCCTTGCTATAAATGATTTGGCCTCTGTTCTTCCACCCAATATTTGGTCATCACTCTATGTTGATGACTTCGCTATTGCTTGTGCAGGTGCTGACTGTCATCTTATTGCAGTTTCTCTCCAGCATGTGGTCGACCGTGTTTCCACTTGGGCCACCACGCATGGGTTTAAATTTTCAAGTACCAAAACTCACCAAATTACTTTCACTAGACGCTCTGTTATTTCCGATCATCCTTTGTATCTCTATGGCTCCCGTATCCCTGAACGTGATACAGTCAGGTTTCTAGGCCTTCTCTTTGACCGTCGGTTATCCTGGAAACCTCACATAACCTCTCTGAAGGCAACTTGTCACAGCCGGCTAAACCTTCTTAAAACCCTTGCTCATCTTTCATGGGGAGCTGATCGTCGAACTCTGCTTCGCCTACATTCAGCCCTCGTTTTATCGAAACTCGATTATGGTGACCAGATTTATTCCGCGGCCTCTCCTGCTACTCTCTCTAGCCTTAACTCTATCCATCACCAAGGATTACGTTTGTGCCTTGGTGCTTTTCGCTCTTCCCCTGTTGAGAGCCTCTATACAGAAGCGAATGTTCCATCCTTGTCTGATCGCCGTGATGCCCATTGCCTTCGCTACTATGTACGCTCTCACGATCTACACAATCCTTCCATTTATAGAATGGTCACCGATATTAGTAGACATTCTTTATTCGTTCGTCGCCCCTGTTTGCTCCGTCCCTTTTCTCTTCACCTACATTCACTCTTGTCTTCCCTTCAGTTACCACCTTTATATGTTCATGTAGCATCTCACTTTTCCCTACCCCCCTGGGAAGTTCCAGCTGTTCGGGTCTGTTCTTTCTCACTCCCTTGCTCGAAAGCTCAACTGCCTACGGTGGCTTCCCGCTCTCTTTTTCTTGATCACTTCCACTCCCATTCTCATGCCACCGCTGTGTACACAGATGGCTCTAAGTCTTCAGACGGCGTCGGATTTGCAGCAGTGTTTGCGGACAGCGTCGTGCGGGGACGTTTACTATCTTCAGCTAGCATTTTTACTGCTGAACTGTATGCCATTCTTGCAGCACTTATTCGTATCGCATCTATGCCTGTGTCATCATTTGTAGTAGTCTCAGACTCCCTTAGTGCGCTACAGGCTATACGAAAATTTGATACATCTCATCCCCTAGTTCTCCGTATCCAACTTTGGCTACGCCGTATCTCTACCAAACATAAAGATGTTTTTTGTTGGGTCCCTGGTCATGTCGACGTACAGGGCAATGAACAGGCAGACACTGCTGCGCGGTCAGCAGTACATGACCTACCAATTTCCTATCGAGGTGTTCCATTTCTGGACTATTTTGCTGCAATAGCTACCCACCTTCGCACCCTTTGGCAACAACGTTGGTCAACTCTGCTCGGTAACAAACTTCATTCTATTAAACCGAGCATAGGTTACTGGCCGTCTTCTTGTCATCAGTGCTGAGGTTGGGGGACCACTCTCTCCCGCCTTCGCATTGGTCACACTCGTCTTACTCATGGGTATCTCATGGAGAGGCACCCTGTTCCTCTCTGTGAGCAGTGTCAAGTTCCAGTATCGATTAGCCACATTCTGTTAGACTGCCCTCTCTATCAACGAGCATGCAGAATTTACCTCCAACGTCGTCTTCGTTCTACTACTCTCTCTTTACCTTCCCTTCTTGCTGATGGACCCTCCTTTAATCCTGACTCTCTCATTGACTTCCTGGCAACGACTGATTTACTCCACAAACTCTGATGATACTTTTCGCACTCCCCTCAGCCCTTTCTAGTTCAGTCTCTTGCTGCCCTTTACCCTTTCACCATCCACTGCCCCGCTGTTATCCGTAACCTATTACTCATCCATCTCCCTTTTGCCACCTGATGCCCTTGCTTCCTTCCTGCCCTGCAGCGCTGTATAGTCCTTGTGGCTTAGCGCTTCTTTTTGATTATAATAATAATTATTACTGAAGTAATTCATCCGTGTGTAGTAGGTTGTAAATTTATATTTGAGGTTAAGTAATATGCGCAAAAGCATGGAATGGCCATGAAAACTACATTATGACTTGTATAATTTATATATGGAGTTTATCGAGACTAAACAACTGAAAGATATCCTTCCTAGTGGAGTCAGATGGTTCAGGTACATGGATGACATGCTGTGCTTGTGGCCGGTTTCTCTGGACCTGAATAGGTTCTTACCGAGACAACTCACTGGTCCTGTCTAATAAATTCAGCGGAAAAGGAAGTGGATTGCAAACTCCCCTTCCTGGATGTTATAATCTGCTGTGATTGAAATTTCAAGGTCACAGTACATAGGAAGGCCACCAATCTTTGTTCCTATATCCATTACTACACCAATCATTAAACCAAAAGTTTAAAAACTTTTTATTATAACGAAAACCAAATGCTAAACCCATGAGGGTCATAAAGCTCACTGTTTTCGAGAGCTTTGCAAGTTTGTAGCCCTGAGTTTCTTGATGCGATCACAAAAATCTTTTGATACTGTGGAAAAACTATGGGAACCTAAGGAGTTTATGGAGAAGGCCTTGTTAGCAGCTAGGAAAATTTATTACAGAACTGAACCTAAGATAACACGATAATACCACGGGTTAGGAATGTGTTAGCTTTCTCTTATGAGAATATTCATTTGCCGAATACTCTAAAAAGTTTCAACATGCAAGTAGTCTTCAAGAATTCAAACATGTTTAAAAACATGTTGATAAAGAATTCACCAAAAAACTGTAGGTGGTTGTAGAGTGAAATGCAGTGGTTGTAATTTATCTTAAGTTGGGCAAAAATGTAAACCCTTTCATGTTAGGTTAGCGCAACACCAGTACTTGATCCAAACAGTGCAATGATGTAATGTCATATTTCATTACACATGTATGCAATAACCATACAAAATGGTCAGAAGAAAGAATTATGGTTCCTAGTTCAACTAGGCTGAGTAAAATATTTTAGAATCAGCCAATATAAAATGTGATAACCCTTCATTATATAACAAGAGCTTTAGCTTGTTCAAACTTGATACATTTATGATGAAGGCTATTGTACATGTTCTTAACCCAATAATTTCAAGAATTCTCAGGAATTCCTCACGTCGCATTTCTACATCAACATCTCGACAACAGCTGCTGGCTATAAGTTAAAATTTAATGATTCTACAATAGACCTGTCAACCAATTGTATTAAACAGTTCATCTCCCAATGTGTTGGAAGGTAACTACTACATTGTTTATGGATTAACCCTTTCAGGGTCAAGACCCTAGATCTCAAACTTGCTCTGTGTTGAATTAACAAAAAACAACTTGTGAAATGGAAATCTTTTTCCAAAAGTAATGAAACCAAAAGGACAAAAATTGATGGAAAATTTATGTTATTACCCACAGTGATGCTTCTCATATCTGAACTGTATATAGGCCGAGACCTGTTCGGAAATGTGGAGTTTCCGGATATGTGAGGGGGAAAAAATGCACATCTGTACAGTCATATCGCCATCCGTACCCGTCATATCGCCATCGGCGATGATGTAGGTTTAAAAAATGAGTCCAACGTTGTCTGGTGGTAGGACCAGAGAGACTGAGCTCTAACAGCCTCCCAAATTTCACGGACCACAGGACCATAACCTTTCAAATGGGCTATGAACAGTGGATGCTCCAAATACTCCAACAGTGTTTTGACACCTGCCGTTGCTGCTGAAATTTTTGGTCTTGGAGGCATTGGGTCATCGTCACTTTCATTATGTTCCAGGTGCAACATTGATTTTGCAATCTCTGCATCCGTCAGAGATTGCACACCACGGTCATCTTCGCAACACTAGCCAGTCCTGCACGTCGGCACCACGAACCATCATATCACTACCACGTTGTTGTAGGTACCACTACATGATGCAATGATCGAGTTCCAAGCTCTGATTTCGCCATCACTTTTCTTTTGGCACTTTTTCCAGTTTTTGAGGTGGCAGAAAACTCAGTTTGTAGGCCATAATCTTATCAAAAGCCTTCTTGACATCACAGAGGCTCAACTTCGGGTGATGGGGTGGCGAAGAGCATGGCTCCTAGTGGCCAACCAGTACACTAAAGTGCACGCCAAGTTTGATTCAGCCTTCTGCCTTATCCAAATGGCTGTTTGCATGTCTCGGTAATAATTTTAGAATTTTGCCCTTTTCCAGGACCTGTTCAGATACTGGCAAAGTTCAGATAATGGCAGGCCAGATATGCAAGGTATCACTATACCTCTATAGGAAACTGGAAGATGACGTACCACTGACCGCGCAGCAGCATCTGCCTGTTCAGTGCCCTACACGTCAGCATGTCCCCAACAGAAAACGATGTCTTTGTTTTTGCTAGCTACTCAGCACAACCAAAGCTGAATATGAAGGACCAATTGACGACTGGGGAATCAAATTGTTTAATGGCTTGTAAAGTGCCGAGGAAATTTAAAATGATCACATCAGCTGAAGGAGACATATATGTAATACAAAGAAGCGCTATGAGGATGGCATACAACTCGGCAGTAAAAATACTAGCACAGTCTAACAAATGAACCCTTGACATTGTCAGGGAACACCGTCACAAATCCAACACAGTCACAAGATTTAGAACCACCTATTTAAACAGTGATGGAGCGAGCATGCGACCAGAAGTGATCAAGAAACAGAGAGCGAGAAGCAGCCATAGGTAGGAGAGCTTTGGCGCATGGCAGTAAGGGAGAATGGCCACAAACCATCGGAATCTCCCAAGGGGGAAGGGAAAAGGCAGACGATACATGAATATAACAGGGAAGTAACTGGAAAGACCAGAGCGAGCGAAGACAAAGAGAAAATGGTCGGAGTAAGCAGGGGCGCTGAACAAATAACAGGCTTTTACTAACATCTGAGATGTGTTGCATAGATAACAATTGTAACTGCTTATACGATGGGAACTTTTTGGGGCCCTTTTTGATGCTAAACCAATTTTCTGTTTTTAATGTACCTGCCATATCCCGAGGTGGAGTGGCCTAAAATGAAAAATTAAAGTTCCTCCTTTTAACCCCTTGACTGTCAAAACTCCAAATCCTGAGGTGTCTCCTGGTGTCAAAAAAAAAAAAAAAATCTTTTCCTGATGGTAATGACACCAAAATGACGAAATTTGATGGAAAACTGACGAAATTACACTCTCGCAAAGTTAGCGACCTCGATAATATTTACGAATCGACGATTTCGCCCACTTTGAGCCCTTCCGCTAAATCCATTGTTCCATTCGACCAAACTCATAGCTATTTCTTTAGAACTCCATTTTTTCTATCAAGTGAGTACAAGAAACTGCCCATTTACCGATTTCAACTGGAGTTTACCTGGAGAGAGTTCCGGGGGTCAACGCCCCCGCGGCCCGGTCTGTGACCAGGCCTCCTGGTGGATCAGAGCCTGATCAACCAGGCTGTTGCTGCTGGCTGCACGCAAACCAACATACGAGCCACAGCCCGGCTGGTCAGGAACCGACTTTAGGTGCTTGTCCAGTGCCAGCTTGAAGACTGCCAGGGGTCTGTTGTTAATCCCCCTTATGTATGCTGGGAGGCAATTGAACAGTCTCGGGCCCCTGACACTTATTGTATGGTCTCTTAACGTGATAGTGACACCCCTGCTTTTCATTGGGGGGATGTTGCATTGTCTGCCAAGTCTTTTGCTTTCGTAGCGAGTGATTTTCATGTGCAAGTTCGGTACTAGTCCCTCTAGGATTTTCCAGTTGTATATAATCATGTATCTCTCCCGCCTGCGTTCCAGGGAATACAGGTTTAGGAACCTCAAGCGCTCCCAGTAATTGAGGTGTTTTTATCTCCGTTATGCGCGCTGTGAAGGTTCTCTGTACATTTTCTAGGTCAGCAATTTCACCTGCCTTGAAAGGTGCTGTTAGTGTGCAGCAATATTCCAGCCTAGATAGAACAAGTGCCCTGAAGAGTGTCATCATGGGCTTGGCCTCCCTAGTTTTGAAGGTTTTCATTATCCATCCTGTCATTTTTCTAGCAGATGCGATTGATACAATGTTATGGTCCTTGAAGGTGAGATCCTCCGACATGATCACTCCCAGGTCTTTGACGTTGGTGTTTCGCTCTATTTTGTGGCCAGAATTTGTTTTGTACTCTGATGAAGATTTAATTTCCTCGTGTTTACCATATCCGAGTAATTGAAATTTCTCATCGTTGAACTTCATATTGTTTTCTGCAGCCCACTGAAAGATTTGGTTGATGTCCGCCTGGAGCCTTGCAGTGTCTGCAATGGAAGACACTGTCATGCAGATTCGGGTGCCATCTGCAAAGGAAGACACGGTGCTGTGGCTGACATCCTTGTCTATGTCGGATATGAGGATGAGAAACAAGATGGGAGCGAGTACTGTGCCTTGTGGAACAGAGCTTTTCACCGTAGCTGCCTCAGACTTTACTCTGTTGACGACTACTCTCTGTGTTCTGTTAGTGAGGAAATTATAGATCCATCGACCGACTTCTGTTATTCCTTTAGCACGCAATAATGTGGTCAGAAATTTGCAATTTGGCCCATTTCACGAAAATTAAAAAATATGACAATTTCAATTTTTTTTTTTAAGAAGTCTTCCGTCTCCCACCGAGGCAGGGTGACCCAAAAAGAAAATCCCCAAAATAAAAATGCTTTCATCATTCAACACTTTCACCTCACTCACACAATCACTGTTATTGCAGAGGTGCTCAGAATACAACAGTTTAGAAGTATATACATATAAAGATACACAACATATCCCTCAAAACTGCCAATATCCCAAACCCCTCCTTTAAAGTGCAGGCATTGTACTTCCCATTTCCAGGACTCAAGTCCGACTATATGAAAATAACCGGTTTCCCTGAATCCCTTCACTAAATATTACCCTGCTCACACTCCAACAGCTCATCAGGTCCCAAATACCATTCGTCTCCATTCACTCCTATCCAACACGCTCACAAATGCTTGCTGGAAGTCCAAGCCCCTCACCAACAAAACCTCCTTTACCCCCTCCCTCCAACCCTTTCAAGGACGACCCCTACCCCGCCTTCCTTTCCCTACAGATTTATACGCTCTCCATGTCATTCTACTTTGATCCATTCTCTCTAAATGACCAAACCACCTCAACAACCCCTCTTCAGCCCTATGACTAATAATTTTATTAACTCCACACCTTCTCCTAATTTCCACACTCCGCATTTTCTGCATAATATTTACACCTTACATTGCCCTTAGACAGGACATCTCCACTGCCTCTAACCGCCTCCTCGCTGCAGCATTTACAATCCAAGCTTCACACCCATATAAGTGTGTTGGTACCGCTATACTTTCGTACATTCCCTTCTTTGCCTCCATAGATAACATTCTTTGTCTCCACATATACCAATGCACCACTCACCTTTTTTCTCTCATCAATTCTATGATTAACCTCATCCTTCATAAATCCATCCACTAATACATCAACTCCCAAATATCTGAAAACATTCATTTCTTCAATACTCCTCCTCCCCAATTTGATATCCAATTTTTCTTTATCTAAATCATTTGATACCCTCATCACCTTACTCTTTTCTGTGTTCATTTTCAACTTTCTACTTTTACACACATTCCCAAATTCATCCACTAACCTTTGCAATTTTTCTTTAGAATCACCCATAAGCACCATATCTTCAGCAAAAAGTAACTATGTCACTTCCCATTTTGTATTTTATTCCCCATAATTTAATCCCACCCCTCTCCCGAACACCCTAGCATTTACTTCCTTTACAACCCCATCTATAAATATATTAAACAACCACGGTGACATTACACATCCCTGCCTAAGACCTACTTTTACCGGGAAGTAGTCTCCCTCTCTTCTACACACCCTAATCTGAGCCTCACTGTCCTCATAAAAGCTCTTTACAGCATTTAGTAACTTACCACCTATTCCATATATGTACTTGCAACATCTACCACATTGCTCCACTATCCACTATCATATGCCTTTTCTAAATCCATAAATGCAATAAAAACTTCCCTACCTTTATCTAAACACTGTTCACATATATGCTTCAATGTAAATACCTCATCTACACATCCCCTACCCACTCTAAAAACCTCCTTGCTCATCCACAATCCTACATTCTGTCTTACCTCTAGTTCTTTCAATAATAACCCTACCGTACACTTTTCCTGGTATACTCATAAGAACATAAAGAAACACTGCAACAGGCCTACTGACCCATGCAGAGCAGGTCCATGTCCCCCCCCCTGGATTAGCCCAATGACCCACCCAGTCTGGTCACCTCCACTCAAGGATGGAGCATGGCACCAGACCCAGCAGCACAAGCTAGTCAGGTCCAACTCGCACCCACACACACCCACTCGTGTATTAATCTAACCTATTTTTAAAACTACACGACTTTTAGCCTGAATAACTGTACTCGGGAGTTTGTTCTACTCATCCACGACTATTACCAAACCAGTGCTTTCCTATATCCTTCCTGAATCTGAATTTTTCCAACTTGAATCCATTGCTGTGAGTCCTGTCTTGGCTGGAAATTTTCAGGATGCTATTTACATCCCCTTTATTTATTCCTGTTTTCCATTTATACACCTCGATCATATCCCCCCTAATTCTACACCTATCGAGAGAGTGCAGATTCAGGGCCCTCAGTCTATCCTCATATGGAAGATTTGATACATGGGATCATCTTTGTCATCATCCTCTGTACATTTCCCAGAGCATTTATATCCATTCTGTAATACGGTGACAAGAACTGAGCAGCATAGTCTAAATGAGGCCTAACCAAGGATATATAGAGTTGAAGAATAACCTGAGGACTTTATTATTTATACTTCTAGATATGAAGCCAAGAATTCTGTTAGCTTTATTGCGAACACTAATGCACTGTTGTTTTGGTTTAAGATTACTGCTAACCAGAACTCCTAAATCCTTTTCGCAATCAGTAGTATTAAGATCTACATTATTTAGTTTATATGTGGCAGGGTTATTTAACTGTCCAACACTTAGAACTTTGCATTTGTCAATATTAAACTGGATTTGCCACTTCTCCAACACTGACCCCTGAGGAACACCACTTGTGACGTGCTCCCATTCTGATTTCTCCCCATTTATGCAAACTCTCTGCTGCCTATTTGTCAGCCATGCCACTACCCAGGAAAAAATTTCTCCTATTCAGTGTGCCTTAAGTATCCACAATAGCCTCTGATGTGAAACTCTATCGAAAGCCTTACTTAAGTCCATATACACAATATCATATTCATTACCATGATCTGCCTCCTCAAACACCTCAGTGAAAAAAATTAGTAAATTTGTAAGACAGGAACGCCCCTTTGTAAAACCGTGTTGAGATTCATTAATCAATCTGTGGCTATCAAGATGGCTACGAATTGCTTCGGCAATTATCGATTCCATAAATTTTTCCACTATGGAGGTATAGTCTATAGTTCGAAGCCAAGGACCTGTCACCTGCCTTGTAAATAGGTATCATATTTGTCATTTTCCACTTATCAGGCACTATGCCAGTTCGTAGTGATATGTTAAAAAGATTTGCCTAAGATATGCTAAGTTCCTCTTTACATTCCTTAAACACCCTTGCAAACAGTTCATCAGGGCCTGGAGATTTGTTAGGTTTTAGTTTCTCTATTTGTCTGAGGACCATGTCACTAGTTACCGCAATCATATATAGTTTATTATCCTGTTCTACATAATCTATTATTTCAGGACTATCGCTAGTATTTTCCTGGGTGAAAACCGAGAGGAAGTAGGTATTGAGAATTTCACACACATCCTTATCACTGTCAGTGATCTGACCAGAGTTACTCTTAAGAGGGCCAATCTTGTCCCTAATCTTACTTCTGTATACCTGAAAGAACCCTTTTGGGTTAGTCTTTGAATCCCTTGCTACCTTAGCCTCATAATCCCTTTTTGCTTTTCTTAATCCTTTCTTTATTTCTATCTTTAATTGAATATATTGATTTCTTAACTGCCCATCCCCTTTTTTGATACACCTATATATGCCTCTCTTTTGACCAATGATGTTTTAATCTATTGTTCATCCATTTGGGATCATTTTTGTTAGATCTAATTTCCCTACTTGGAACAAAAGTTGTCTGGGCAGCTAGAACTATGCTCTGAAAAACATCATATTGGCAACCAAGATCACCTACCTGACCCACAGTCAGGACATCCCAATTTAGCCCACCCAGGTAATTTTTCAGTCCCATGAAGTCGGCCAAGCGAAAATCTGGGACAAACTAATTCCTCTATAATTTTTACAATCTCTTTTGTCCCCCTTCTGTTTATATAAAGGGACTATACATGCTCTCCGCCAATCCTTAGGTACCTTCCCCTCTTTCATACATTTATTAAACAAAAATGACAACCACTCCAACACTATATCCTCCCCCCCCTGCTTTTAACATTAATGTCATGATCCCGTCAGTTCCAGCTGCTACCCCCTTTCATTCTACGTATTATTATAATAAAAAAGAAGCGCTAAGCCACAAGGGCTATACAGCGCTGCAGGGTAGGGAAGGAAGCGAGGGTATTGGGCGGCAGAAGGGGGGAGGGATGATCAGTAGGTTACAGAAAACAGCAGGGCAGCGGATAGTACGGGGGTAGAGGGTAGCAAGAGATTGAGGTAGAAAGGGCTGAAGGTATCATCAGAGTTTGTGAAGTAAGTCAGTTGTTGTCAAAAAGTCAATGAGAGAGTCCGGATGAAAGGTGGGTCCATCAGCGAGAAGGGAAGGTAAAGAGAAAGCAGCGGAGCGAAGATGACGACGAAGGTAAATTCTGCGTGCTCGTTGATAAAATGGGCAGTCTAACAGAATGTGGCTGACTGATAATGGAACCTGACAGTTCTCACAGAGAGGAGCAGGGCGCCTCTCCACGAGATATCCACGAGTAAGACGAATATGGCCAATGCGAAGATGGGAGAGAGTAGTCTCCCAACCTCAACATTGGTGACAAGAAGACGGCCAGTAACCTATACTCGGTTTAATAGATTGAAGTTTGTTACCGAGCAGAGTAGACCAACGTTGTTGCCAACGGGTGTGAAGGTGGGTAGCTATTGCAGCAAAATAGTCCGTAAATGGAATACCTCTATATGAAACTGGTAGATCATGTACTGCTGATCGCACAGCAGTGTCTGCCTGTTCATTGCCCTGTACGTCAACATGACCAGGGACCCAACAAAAAACAATATCTTTATGCTTGGAAAAGATGCGGCGTAGCCAAAGTTTGATACGGAAGACTAAGGGGTGAGGTGTATCAAATTTCTGTATAACCTGTAAAGCACTAAGGGAGTCAGACAACCACAAATGATGACACAGGCATAGATGCAATACGGATAAGTGCTGCAAGAATGGCATACAATTCAGCAGCAAAAATACTAGCCGAAGATAGTAAATGCCCTCGTACGACGCTGTCCGGAAACACTGCTGCGAATCCTACACCGTCAGAAGACTTAGAGCCATCTGTGTACACTGCAATGGCATGAGAATGAGAGTGGAAGTGGTCAAGAATAAGAGAGCGGGAAGCGACCGTAGACAGTTGGGCTTTCAAGCAAGGGAGAGAGAAAGAACAGACTCGAACAGCTGGAACTTCCCAGGGGGGTAGGGAAAAGTGAGATGCTACATGAACATAGAAAGGTGGTAATTGAAGAGAAGACAAGAGCGAATGTAGGCGAAGAGAGAAGGGATGGAGTAAACGGGCGGCGAACAAATAAAGAATGTCTACTCATATCAGTGACCATTCTATAAATAGAAGGATTGCGGAGATCATGAGAGCGTACATAGTAGCAAAGGCAATAGGCATCACGGCGATCGGATAAGGATGGAACTTTCGCTTCTGCATAGAGGCTCTCAACAGGGGAAGAGCGAAAAGCACCAAGGCATAAACGTAACCCTTGGTGATGAATGAGGTTAAGGCTAGAGAGAGTAGCAGGAGAGGCCGCTGAATAGATCTGGTCACCATAATCAAGTTTCAATAAAATGAGGGTGGAATGTAGGCGAAGGAGAGTTCGACGATCAGCTCCCCATGAAAGATGAGCAAGGATTTTAAGAAGGTTCAATCAGCTGTGACAAGTTGCCTTCAGAGAGGTAATGTGAGGTTTCCAGGATAACCTATGGTCAAAGAGGAGGCCCAGAAACCTGATTGTATCACGTTCAGGGATACGGGAGCCATAGATGTACAAAGGATGATCGGAGATGACAGAGCGTCTAGTGAAAGTAATTTGGCGAGTTTTGGTACTGGAAAATTTAAACCCACGTGTGGTGGCCCAATTGGAAACATGGTCGACCGCATGCTGGAGAGAATCTGTAATGAGGAGACAGTCAGCGCCTGCACAGGCAATAGCGAAGTCATCAACATAGTGATGACCAAATATTTGATGGAAGACTAGAGGCCAAATCATTTATAGCAAGGAGAAAAAGTGTTGTGCTCAGAACACATCCCTGGGGGACACCTTCAGCTTGGATAAAGTCCGGGGAGAGCACATTATTAACCCGAACACGGAAATGTCTGTCAGTTAAAAAGTTCTTAAGGAAGGATGGTACATTGCCTCAGAGGCCTAAGGAGTGGGCTTGGGCCAAAATTTTATCCCCCCCAAGTTGTGTCATATGCTTTCTGAAGGTCAAAAAATATGGCAATAACCGAGTGGTTATTCGCAAAGGCATTACGAACATTCGTATCTAAGCATAGTAAGGGGTCTATGGTAGAACGGCCCTTACGAAAGCCATATTGATGAGTGGAGAGACTGTTGTGCGTCTCTAAATACCACACTAAATGTCTATTTACCAGGCGTTCCATCACTTTGCAAACTGCACTGGTAAGAGCAATGGGACGATAGTGGGAGGCTTCATGTCCCGTAGTACACAGTTTGCGGAAAGGGAGAACAATGGCAGATTTCCACAGCTGTGGAAGAACTCCTTGTGACCAAATAAGATTGAAAAGGTGTAATAGGACTGCAAGGGCTGACTGATGTAAATGTTGCAGCATACGAATATGAATGTCGTCAGGCCCAGCTACCGATGATCAGCAGGCTGAGAGTGTTGCCTCCAGTTCTTGAAGTGTAAAAGGCATATTATACTGTTCTTCTCTGAGAGAAGGAAAGTCCAAGGGTGCTAACTCTCTGGCAGACTTTGAGCAAAGAAACGAGGGGCATAGATGTAGCCCCTGAGAAATACAGACCAGACGATTGTCAATCTCATTGGAAACATCTAGTGGGTTTGCTATATCAACACAGCAACCCGCAGAACAGGAGCCGGGTCAGGAGAATATTTACCACTCAGTTTTTGTACTTTTTTCCAGACTGCACTCATAGAGGAAGCACAGGTGATGGTGGAGACAATCTCGCTAGCAAGTGCGTTTAGCGTCACGGATGACACGGCAAGCGATCACATGCTTCATTCTACGTAATGCCTCACGCACCTCCCTCACACTTACATCCTGCTCTTCTTCACTCCTAAATGATGATATACCACCCTGCCCAGTGCATGAAATTAACGCGTCCCTTTCTTCGTCCACATTTAAAAGTTCCTCAAAGTATTCTCGCCATCTACCCAATACCTCCATCTCCCCATCTACTAACTCTCCTACTCTGTTTTTAACTGACAAATCCATTTGTTCCCTAGGCTTTCTTAACTAGTTTAACTCACTCCAAAATTTTTTCTTATTTTCATTAAAATTTCTTGACAATGCCTCTCCCACTCTATCATCTGCTCTCCTTTTGCACTTTCTCACCACTCCCTTCACCTTTCTTTTACTCTCCATATACTCTACTCTTCTTATAACACTTCTGCTTTGTAAAAACCTCTCATAAGCTATCTTTTTCTCTTTATCACACCCTTTAATTCATCATTCCACCAATCACTCCTCTTTCCTCCTGCACCCACCCTCCTATAAGCACAAACTTCTGCCCCACATTCTACTAGTGCATTTTTAAAACTATTCCAACCCTCTTCAACCCCCCCCCCCCCCCGATTTTCAAAATAGGATCCATTATGATAATAAAAAAGAACCTAGTTATTAGGTTGGTAGACAGCAACCGCCCAGGGAGGTACTACTGTCCTGCCAAGTGAATGTAAAACGAAAGCCTGTAATTGTTTTACATGATGATAGGATTGCTGGTGTCCATTTTTTGTCTTATAAACATGCAAGGTTTCAGGTACATCTTGCTACTTCTACTTACACTTAGGTCACACTACACATACATGTACAAGCATGTATATATACACACACACACCCCTCTGGGTTTTCTTCTATTTTCTTACTAGTTCTTGTTCTTGTTTATTTCCTCTTATCTCCATGGGGAAGTGGGACAGAATTCTTCCTCCGTAAGCTATGCGTGTTGTAAGAGGCGACTAAAATGCCAGGAGCAAGGGGCTAGTAACCCCTTCTCCTGTATAAATTAGTAAATTTAAAAAGAGAAACTTTTGTTTTTCTTTTTGGGCCACCCTGCCTTGGTGGGATATGGCCGGTTTGTTGAAAAAAAAAAAATAAAAAAGAAGCGCTGAACCACAAGGGTTATACAGCGCAGCAGGAAAGGATGCAAGGGTATTGGGTAGCAAGAGGGAGAGGGATGACTATTAGGTTATGGAGTACAGCAGGGTAGTGGATAGTGCAGGGGTAGAGGGTCGCAAGAGATTGAGGTAAAAAGGACTGAGGGGAGTGCTAGAGGAATCATCATCAGAGTTTGTGTAGTAAATCAGTTACTGTCAAAAATTCAATGAGAGTGTCTGTCTTAAAGGAGGGTCCATCAGTAAGAAGGGAAGGTAAAGAAAGGGCAACAGAGCAGAAACAACGGTAGAGGTAAATTCTGTGTGCTTGTTGGTAGAGTGGGCAGTCCAACAGAATGTGGCTAACAGATACTGGAACTCGACAATTCTCACTGAGGAACAGGGCGCCTCTCTATGAGATACCCGTGAATAAGACTATGTTGTTCCATAAAACAAAATGAATGGAACATGGATGGCCTAATCTCCTAGACATATAATTAGCAGTACATACATTCTCCTGTTCATTGCCACATCTACAAAACTTCAGGCTGGGCTGTAATTTTCAGCTTTTTTTTTTTCTTAATACTGCTTGGAACCTTTGTCATCTAGCATCTGATGGTTAATCTGGCTGGGTTAACTTGGGTGGCCCTCTCTCTTTGTAAGATGTCTTCACATTATTATTATTATAATCAAAAAGAAGCGCTAAGCCACAAGGGCTATACAGCACTGCAGGGTAGGGAAGGAAGCAAGGGAATTGGATGGCAGAAGGGAGGGGGGATGATCAGCAGGTTACAGAAAACAGCGGGGCAGGGGATAGTACGGGGGTAGAGCGTAGCAAGAGATTGAAGTGGAAAGGGCTGAAGGTATCAGAATTTATGAAGTCAGTCAGTCGTTGTCAAAAAGTCAATGAGAGAGTCCGGATGAAAGGTGGGTCCATCAGCGAGAAGGGAAGGTAAAGAGAGAGCAGTGGAGCGAAGACGATGACAGAGGTAAATTCTGCGTGCTCATTGATAAAGTGGGCAGTCCAACAGAATGTGGCTGACTGATAATGGAGCTTGGCAATTCTCACAGAGAGGAGCAAGACGCCTCTCCATGAGATATCCATGAGTAAGACGAGTATGGCCAATGCGAAGACGGGAGAGAGTAGTCTCCCAACCTCGACATTGGTGATAAGAAGACGGCCAGTAACCTATACTCGGTTTAATAGATTGAAGTTTGTTGCTGAGCATAGTAGACCAACGTTGTTGCCAACGGGTGTGAAGGTGGGAAGATATTGCAGCAAAATAGTCCGTAAATGGAATACCTCTATAAGAAACTGGTAGGTCATGTACTGCTGACCGCGCAGCAGTGTCTGCCTGTTCATTGCCCTGTACGTCAACATGACCAGGGACCCAACAAAACACAATATCTTTATGCTTGGTAAAGATGCGGCGTAGCCAAAGTTGGATACGGAGGACTAAGGGGCGAGGTGTATCAAATTTTTGTATAGCCTATAAAGCACTAAGGGAGTCTGAGACAACCACAAATGATGACACAGGCATAGATGCAATACGGATAAGTGCTGTAAGGATGGCATATAATTCAGCAGTAAAAATACTAGCCGAAGATAGTAAATGCCCTTGTACGACGCTGTCCGGAAACACTGCTGCGAATCCTACGCCGTCAGAAGACTTAGAGCCATCTGTGTACACAGCAATGGCATGAGAATGAGAGTGAAAGTGGTCAAGAAAAAGAGAGCGGGAAGCGACCGTAGACAGTTGGGCTTTCGAGCAAGGGAGGGAGAAAGAACAGACTCAAACAGCTGGAACTTCCCAGGGGGGTAGGGAAAAGTGAGATGCTACATGTACATAGAAAGGTGGTAGTTGAAGAGAAGACAAGAGCGAATGAAGGCGAAGAGAGAAGGGACGGAGTAAACAGGGGCGGCGAACAAATAAAGAATGTCTACTAATATCAGTGACCATTCTATAAATGGAAGGATTGCGGAGATCATGAGAGCGTACATATTAGCGCAGGCAAGGGGCATCACGGCGATCGGATAAGGATGGAATGTTCGCTTCTGCATAGAGGCTCTCGACAGGGGAAGAGCGAAAAGCACCAAGGCATAAACGTAATCCTTGGTGATGAATGGGGTTAAGGCTAGAGAGAGTAGCAGGAGATGCCGCTGAATAGATCTGGTCACCATAATCAAGTTTCGATAAAATAAGGGTGGAATGTAGGTGAAGGAGGGTTCGACGATCAGCTCCCCACGAAAGATGAGCAAGGGTTTTAAGAAGGTTCAGCCGGCTGTGACAAGTTGCCTTCAGAGAGGTAATGTGAGGTTTCCAGGATAACCTACGATTAAAGAGGAGGCCCAGAAACTTGACTATCACGTTCAGGGATACGGGAGCCATAGAGGTACAAAGGATGATCGGAGATGACAGAGCGTCTAGTGAAAGTGATTTGGTGGGTTTTAGTGCTGGAAAATTTAAACCCACGTGTGGTGGCCCAATTGGAAACACGGTCGACTGCATGTTGGAGAGAAACTGTAAGGAGGTGACAGTCAGCGCCTGCACAGGCAATAGCGAAGTCATCAACATAGAGTGATGACCAAATATTTAACGGAAGACTAGAGGCCAAATCATTAATGGCAAGGAGAAAAAGTGTTGTGCTCAGAACACATCCCTGGGGGACACCTTCAGCTTGGATAAAGTCCGGGGAGAGCACATTATTAACCCGAACACGGAAATGCCTGTCAGTTAAAAAGTTCTTAAGGAAGGATGGTAGATTGCCTCGAAGGCCTAAGGAGTGGGCTTGGGCTAAAATATTATACCTCCAAGTTGTGTCATATGCCTTCTCAAGGTCAAAAAATATGGCAATAACTGAGTGGTTATTTGCAAAGGCATTACGAACATACTTATCCAAGCGTAGTAAGGGGTCTATGGTAGAACGTCCCTCACGAAAGCCATATTGACGAGTGGAGAGACTGTTGTGTGTCTCTAAATACCACACTAAACGTCTATTTACTAGGCATTCCATTACTTTGCAAACTGCACTGGTAAGAGCAATGGGACGATAGTGGGAGGTTTCATGTCCCGTAGTGCCTGGTTTGCGGAAAGGGAGAACTCCTTGTGACCAAATAAGATTGTAAAGGCGTAATAGGACTGTAAGGGCTGACTGATGTAAATGTTGTAGCATATGAATATGAATGTCGTCGGGCCCAGCTGCCGATGATCGACAAGCTGAGAGTGTTGCCTCCAGTTCTTGAAGTGTAAAAGGCACATTATACTGTTCTTCTCTGAGAGAAGAAAAGTCCAAGGGTGCTAACTCTCTGGCAGACTTTGAGGAAAGAAATGAGGGGCATAGATGGAGTCCCTGAGAAATATGGACCAGATGATTGCCAATTTCATTGGCAACATCTAGTGGGTTTGCTATATCAACACCGGCAACCCGCAGAACAGGAGCCGGGTCAGGAGAATATTTACCACTCAGTTTTCGTACTTTTTTCCAGACTGCACTCATAGAGGAAGCAGAGGTGATGGTGGAGACAATCTCGCCAGCAAGTGCGTTTAGCGTCACGGATGACACGGCGAGCGATTGCACGCTTCTGTTTAAAATCAAGGAGTCGCTCTGTGGTTCTATTGTACCGGTACCTGCCCCATGCAGCGCGTTTCAAACGTACTGCACGAGCACAAGCAGGAGACCACCAAGGCACGCATTTCTGAGAATGCCTGCCCGAAGTTTGGGGTATAGAATGAGAAGCTGCGGTGAAAACGGAGGACGAGAAGAGGTGTAAAAGCTCATCGATGGAGGACGAAGAAGGAACCTCTTTAAAAGCAGTTAGGTGTGAGTAAAGGTTCCAATTTGCCCGATTAAATTGCCAGCGTGGGGTGCGAAGAGGTGGCGAATATGAAGGGGAAGTAAGAATGATTGGGAAATGATCACTGTCATGTAAGTCCGGGAGAACAGACCAAGTGAAGTCTAATGCGGCGGAGGAAGAGCAGACTGAGAGATCGATGCAAGAGAGAGTATGAATCCGAGGATCAAAATGGGTGCGAGTACCTGTATTTAAAACATGGAGGGGGTGGGTGGCAAGAAAAGCCTCTAACTGAATTCCACGGGAATCACAATGAGACCCCCCCCCAGAGGAAATGGTGGGCATTAAAATCACCAAGTAACAGAATCGGTGGCGGTAATGACGAAACAAGGAAGGCAAAATCCGGAATAGATAATGCCCGAGAAGGAGAGAGAGATAAAGAACAGAGCGTATACCACCTATGTAAGTGGATACGGGCTGCTGTGTAATGCAGCGAAGTATGAACAAATAGCTGATGGTACGGAATATCAGTGCGGAGAAGAAGGGCACTTTCATTAAAGGTCCCATCAGGAAAAGGATCTGAAAAATACAATAAATTAGAGCCTGAGATGTGAGAAATAACAGCAGAGTGTAATTTTGGTTCGTGTAAGCAAACACCAACAGGGGCAAACTGGGAGAGTAACATCTGAAGCTCACCCCGATTACCCCTGAGGCCGCGTATATTCCACTGTAAATAGGCCATGATTGGCAATGATAAAGATACTTGAAATCCGCAGGTAAGGGTTCCTATGGACTAGAAGGGTTAGAAAAGTCCACATGCGGAGGCAGTGGAAAACGTTCAAGCAGCGAAGGAACGGTGCGCTGTGAAGAAAGGAGTTGCGCAGATGGAGCAGAGAAGAGAGAAAGAGCGGAAGGTGGATCAGTGTGCATTGATGGTTTGGTCTCTGCAATATATTCAGAGATTGCTTCAAGTGTTTCGGAATTCAGAGATGTCGTATGGGAGACAATATTGGGAAGGGTAGGGGGAGGATGAGTAAAGATTGGAACTGTATTGGACTGTACCAAGGTAGGGGGGGGCGAAAGGGTGGAGGGAACTGGAGAAGCGTGGCAGGGGACAGAAGAGGCAGGAACCTGGGAGGTGGCAGAAGAGGAAGAAACTTGGGAGGGAACAGGGGAGGAAGGTACATTACGAGGAGGAGGGTGAACCTCTGCACTTGTAACTGAGCCAGTGAGAGGGGAAGAACCAGGGACAGACAGGGAGGGTAAAATGAGAAGGTGGAAGATGGGTAGGAGGTGTTAACGGACCTTTTTTTTGACTTTTGAGAAGTAGAGGGACGATTGGGAGGAGGTGTCGTACGAGGTCTCGTCGATACTGAGGCTTGTGAGAGAGAACTCGAAGAAGCGAGATTAGACTGAGGCGTTGAAGTAGGGACGTCTGAGCCGAGGACAGCAAAAGGATTAGATACAGGAGTGATTACGGGAGAGGTAACCACAGAGGTGGGTGTAGAAGATGGGATACCAGAAGTGGGGGGACGTTTTGAAACACGGGAATAAGAAACATGTGGGAGTCTCCCTTGGAGGCGGAGATGAGAAACTGCCATGGCATAAGGGAGACCTTCTGTCTCTTTGAGGTAACGGATTTCCCGCTCGTTTAAATAGACCTGACAACGGCAAGAGTACGAAGGGTGAGCCTCATGACAGTTAAGGCAAGAGGGAGATCGATTGCAAGACGTATTAGAATGGTCATCGGCACCACAGACTGGGCATTCGGCGATAGATCTGCAATATTTCGCTGGATGGCCAAATCGCCAGCAATTTCTACACTGTTGTGGTGTAGGGATCACCTTTCGAACTTGTAACCGATGTCCTGCTATATAAACTGAGGATGGGAGTTCTCGGCTGTCAAAAGTTAAACGAGCCACATTGCTAGGGTATCGTCTCCGCCCACGGGCAGGAAGAACGTAAGTGTCTACCTTGAGGATTGGGAGATCTTGGAGTTCCAGCTGTTCTAGAATGTCAGTGCCACATGTCTGGAAATTTTGTTGAACTATGGTATGGGGCAGAATGACGGTACCACTATAAGAATTGAGGGAATGATGTTTTTCAAGAGTGACAGGAACAGTATCGATATGGGAAAGACGAGAGAGCTCATGAGCCTGGGTAGCATTCTGTATGGTAATGATGCGCGTACCGCTCTTAAGAGCATGAAAAGAAATATCTTTACCAACATGGCGTAGGAGTGCCTTGCCAATACTATGGTCAGAAAGATAGGCAGTAGAGGAAGTTGGTCGTAAAGTGAAGAATTTAGTCCACTGTTCAGTCTGAAACTGAGCGTGGAAAGGTAGTGAAGGACGTGTCGATCGTTTCTGAGAAGAACGAGAAGGTGGAGAAATATCATCAGCAGGTAATTGTCGTTGGCGTTTAGGTGTGGGACCAGAGTTGGTCCGACGTGGAACGGGTCGGCGATTTGAAAATTGCCGCACCGTAGAGGGAGAGGCCGGAAGCATAGTCAGAGGAGAGCGAAGGTCCGATAAATCGAAGGAGTCAGTCGAGGCCTCAGTACCTGAAGCGGGTGAGGAAACAGCACCGGCAATAGGTACAGAGGCATGAGGAATGTCTGAAGAGTGGTCCAAAGACGAGGCGGGGTCAGAACGGGGTGCGGTATCAAGAAGGGGCCCGGGGGTACCAGGTTCATGGACTAGGGCTGCCATGGTTAGGTTACTTCTTTCTTTTTGTTTTTAAGAAAAAAAAAGAAAGAAAAGAAAATAAAAAGAAAAAAAAGAAAAAAAAAAAAGGGGGGGGGGACCAGGGAGGGATAGGTCCTAGGAGGAATGAAAGGGCCAGAAATCTCCCTCCGCGCCCAAGAGGACCTCAGCACCGCAGATGCAGCATGGAACCCGTGCCATACCCTACCCATCATGCTAGTAAACTAACAATCCGGGATAGCAACCTCACATCTGCCGAGCTACCTCGGTGGACAAAAGAGAGGGCGGCCGGATATCTGCCACAAAGCATACCTCCTTCGGCCACCACCCCCGGAATCCGAAAGGTGGCTTCCAGAGATACACTTGTCGCCCGAAAGACACCCAAAGCTACTCCGGGATACCGGAGAGGGATCGGGACATCCCCAGGTGATCCAGATTCCACGGCAAACTACGCCACCGCTAAGAACCTCAACGGAATGGGATGGACCCCGGTATCCTTTCCCCTACCTAGGAACTAGCGCGCCTGTGGGAGAAATCCCAAAGGACAAAAAGAGGAAGGGCAAAAGGGAGGGGTGGGGAGGAGGAGGAGGAAAGGAAAAAGGGGAGGATGGGATAGGGGAGGGGAGATTGGGGGGTAATTAGGTTCGGTCTGAGGAAGAAGACCGATAGGTCTAATTCCTCAGACCAAGAGCCTCTTCACCACGCCAAGGAGCCCCCCTTGAAGAGGTGAAGAGGAGATGTCTTCACAGATACCTACCTGGGCTCACCTCCATTTCTATTTCACACATCATAGTTCTTGATAATGTTGGCTGCAACACAAAAGGCCTAGAACTGTTATTCACCCCTCCTCCCTCCCATGTAGAATTTGCATCTGTTATCTCTTAGTTGCAATTATTGCATGTGAGCGAGAGAATGGGGGACGGATTACTTTCCAGTAAAAGCAGGTCTTAGACAGGGCTGCATGATGTCACCATGGTTGTTGAATATATTTATAGATAAATGTTGTAAGAGAAGTGATTTCTAGTGTGTTGTGGGGAAGTGTAGGATTGAAATATGTAGAATCTAATACAAAGTGGGAGTTGTCACAGTTACTTTCTGCCAATGCCAAAGTGCTTCTGAGAGATTCTAAAAAGAATTTGCAAAGGCTAGTGGATGAATTTGGGAAAGCATGTAAAAGAAACAAATTAAAGGTGAACATAGAAAAGAGCAAAGTCATGAGGGTAACAAGCAATTTAGGTAATGAAAGTTTCGATATCAGATTGAAAGGAGGGGGTATGGAGGAAGTGAATGCATTCAGATAAATGGGAGTGGACTTGTCGGCGGATGGTTCTATGAAAGACGAGGTGAACAACAGAATTGATGAGGAGAAAAAAGGTGGGTGGTGCATTAAGGCATCTGTAGAGACAAAGAACATTATCCATAGAGGCAAAAAGAAAAAATGAATGAGAGTATATGGGTGTGAAGCATGGGTGGTGAACATTGCAGCAAGAAGGAAGCTGGAGGAAGTGTAATGTCTGAATGCAATGGGTGGTTTAAAGAGATGAAAATTTAAAGTTTGGGGATTAAGAGAAGGTGCAGGGATACTAAAAGTATTATGCAGAAGGCTGAGGAGGGGTTGATGAGATAGTTTAGACATTCAGAGAGGCTGGAGCAAAACAGAATTACTAGGAAGGTGTATAAATTTGTAATGGAAGGAAGGCCCTAGGAAAGGTTGGTTTGTATGTGAGAGAGGCTTGGATATCTGTTGGAGTGTGAGTTAAGATAACATTTACAGAGATTCAGAGAAACCAGTTAGCCAGATTTGAGTCCTGGAGATGGAAAGTACAGTGCCTGCATTCTAAAGGAGGGGTCTGGGATATTTGCTGTTTGGTGGGACATCAAAATGTTGTATCTGTGCGATTCTGGAAAGACAGTGATAGTGTGAATGATGGTGAAAGTGTTTCTTTTTTGGGTCACCTGTCTTGATGGGATACGTCTGGTTCATCAAAAAAAAAAAAAATTTACACATACATTTTTTCTTCAACACGTTAGCCAGTTTCCCAGCAAGGCAGGACGACCCACAGAAAGCAGCACACTTGCTAGACATTTTAATCATATTCTATGACAAATTATAATGCAAAATTAAATTATTTTCTAAAATACATAATAATGATATTAGTTATTATATATGGACTGGTCCACAAGACTATTGGGTTTAATAAAATTCAAATGAAGAAAGCAAGAGAAGAGTTGAGTGCATGGAGACACAAAGATAAAAATTTAACTTTCCTCGAGGTCTCCAATAATGAATACTATCTGCAAATTATATTATTATTATTATTATTATTATTATTATTATTAAGCAACCATCTTTTATCTGTCCTGTCATGCAAGTAAAGAGATAATCAACCAATTTAAATTATCATGCACAGGATCAGAATTGTTGAAAATTTAAAACCTGTTTACAAAAATAATAAGTTATTTTATGGCGGACTACAGTTTTTTGCATTTACTGCTGATAGTTATATGCACAACCATAATTTTGGTTAACAGTTCTTAGTAACATTTATCAAATGGTCAACATGGTCAAACTAAATTCTGTGAACATTTCAATTAAATTACTAGATCATCATTTAGTTAATATTCTTTATCATTAATATACAGAAGCCTTAACAAAACACAATGAAGGTGTCACAAAACTGTGGCTGGAACAATTCACAATTAACCCAAAAATTGGAGATGAAACTTGGGCAACTTTTTTAATCCATTCTGAAATTTTATTTCTTAAGAGAAATGGGGCAAAGTAAGAAAATTCAAGTCAGGAAGAGAGTTTAGGAGTCTGCCAAGGTCAGGTCAGGTCAAGCCAAGGGAGTTTCAAAGATTAAAGCACATTAGAATGTACTACAAAAGCCAAGCATCTACAGAAAAAGTAGTGATAAAACTTATATTAGGAATATTGTAATCTATACATTGGGAGACAAAGACAGTGCTGGTAAGGTTAAAAGAGGGATAGATAACTGTGGCAAAGACTAGCTTTATAATGGTCCAGGATGGAACAAAACACCAAGTTTAATCCCCAATTTGTAGCTTATTTGTGTATTTAATTTTGCGTTAAAAAAAATATATATGTATATGTATATTTAATGCTACTTTTACTGCAATAAACATGAGAAACACTAACAAGCAGTCGGTAAGCAAAAAGTGCTAGGAGAAAGAACACAAAAATAATATAAAACAAGGGCATTATAGCACTTGTATGCTAGAGCAAATAATGCTTGGAAAAAGAAGAAAAAAAAAACAGTTTGAGGGGTAATTCTCTGTATTCACAACCCAGATGCAATTCATGAGCTAAACTGACAAGCTTTATTTACTAAATAACTGGTCACTGTTGATCTTAAGGTCCTGCACTACTTTTCTGCTGACCTCAAATGAGTTTGCCCCATAGTATGAAACTGTGAAGAAGAGTTTAGTTACAGAGAAATTCTCTCTAGAAATTTCTTTCAAAATATACTGTACAAAAAATAAATGAATACAGTTTTGTCCCAACATTTATCTATAAAAGTGAATAGTCACTTACAAAGCATTTCACACTTGAATATACAGTGCTACTGTACTCTTAAAATTGACAATGAATGCTACTGTACATTATTTTTAGCAAAATGTATCAAACCTTTCACTTCACACAATATGCTCAATCATACTATATTACACTACTTCACCATTTTTTGTTACAAATTTACATCCAGGACTTAGAGCCCAAATCCTAACCATAAAGAGGTCTGTCTTGGTATAACCATGACTGTACCAAGAACTATACAAAGGTGTTAAAATTCTCACCAAGCATCAAAAATATGGAAGTTATGAGAGTAATCCAAATAACTGTCTCATGAAAACACTCAAGTGGCACCTCTGGAAATTCAGTGGCTTTTTTTTTTTTTTTTTTTTTAGACAATGCTAACAAGGCAACATGATGTATTTGTACATTATAATAACAATGATTTTATATTCTCAGTTGGAAATCTTAACATGATTCTACCTAAATTTATAATGCCGATAGATTTCAGTATTTCTAAAATACTGTATTCGAATAACATGAAAAACCTGTCTTTACCCGAGGTCTGTCCTGTAACATTCCACGACACTACCAACCATTATTAAACTGTGGTTCACAAACTGCACTTCCTCTTATAATATTTATGATGCAGAGAAATTAACATGTGATAAGTTTCATTTCCTGCTGGAATTTACAGTCAAAAGGCAATAATGATCAAAGGCAGTCTTTTATTAACTCTATATAAACCATAAATGGTCATTATGCCACAAGCATAAACATTACCTTTAAGGTTAACCAAACTGTACATACACACTAGAGAAATGGCTGACATAATTAGTGTCATTCATTAAGAGTCCTTTCTCTCTCTCACTAAACAGTGTCTGCTAGTTTTCAACTTGTTACATTCAAGTGTTTTCTCATCACTTAATTGTAATTCACTGAACCATCACAAATATCAACTTGTAACCTTTCTTTAACAAATCAGTTATTAACTCTTAATAGTATTTTCCATGTAACACTGAACAATTCACTGATGACATTCACGGGAGCCAGTAGTGATTAGTTTGTTCAAAATATGGCTGGAGACTTAAGAGTTACTGAAAAATACATTTCATGGACCTATGAACTCCGGGATTCAGTTGTTATATCACCATTGCGTGTGTCCGTAGAAGCATCTGAGATGGACCCTGCTTCAGAGGATGACATGATTTGTGATGTATCACCATTTGTTGTTGCTGAACTATTACCAGAAGAGGCTTTACGCTGCTTTGGTTGGAACTCTGTAATAATGACGGTGACATTGTTTACTGTAACTGCATTGTGCTGGGCAGTACTTCTATCAACATTCTTCAACCGTGGCCTGGAAAGAATAAGCATATTATGAATATATTTTTGTTTGCATGAATGAAACACTAATGAAGCTATAATTTTTATACGAGGGAGTTGTAGGGCAACACAAAAACAGGAGCATTGCAGTAGGCCTACTGGCTTATAAACAAGTCTTCCTTACCCCAACCCACCCACCCCCACCATCCCCCTCTACCTCTCCCATCTCTCTCTCTTCTCTATCTCTCTCCCCCCCTCTACATCTCTCTCTCTCTCTCTCTCTCTCTCCCCTCTACATCTCTCTCTCTCTCCCCTCTACATCTCTCTCACTCTCTCCTCTACCTCTCTCTCTCTCCTCTACCTCTCTCTCTCTCTCCTCTACCTCTCTCTCTCTCTCTCCTCTACCTCTCTCTCTCTCTCTCTCTCTCCTTTACCTCTCTCTCTCTCTCTCCTTTACCTCTCTCTCTCTCTCTCCTTTACCTCTCTCTCTCTCTCTCCTTTACCTCTCTCTCTCTCTCTCCTTTACCTCTCTCTCTCTCTCTCTCCTTTACCTCTCTCTCTCTCCTTTGCCTCTCTCTCTCTCCTTTACCTCTCTCTCTCCTTTGCCTCTCTCTCTCTCTCCTTTACCTCTCCTCTCTCTCTCCTCTACCTCTCTCTCTCTCCTCTACCTCTCTCTCTCTCCTCTACCTCTCTCTCTCTCCTCTACCTCTCTCTCTCTCCTCTACCTCTCTCTCTCTCCTCTACCTCTCTCTCTCTCCTCTACCTCTCTCTCTCTCTCTCTCTCCTCTACCTCTCTCTCTCTCTCTCTCTCCTCTACCTCTCTCTCTCTCTCTCTCCTCTACCTCTCTCTCTCTCTCCCTCTACATCTCTCTCTCTCCCTCTACATCTCTCTCTCTCCCTCTACATCTCTCTCTCTCCCTCTACATCTCTCTCTCTCCCTCTACATCTCTCTCTCTCCCTCTACATCTCTCTCTCTCCCTCTACATCTCTCTCTCTCTCTCCCCTCTACCTCTCTCTCTCTCTCCTCTACCTCTCTCTCTCTCTCCTCTACCTCTCTCTCTCTCTCTCTCTCTCCTCTACCTCTCTCTCTCTCTCTCCTCTACCTCTCTCTCTCTCTCCTCTACCTCTCTCTCTCTCTCCTCTCTCTCTCTCTCCTCTACCTCTCTCTCTCTCTCCTCTACCTCTCTCTCCTCTACCTCTCTCTCTCTCTCCTCTACCTCTCTCTCTCTCTCCTCTACCTCTCTCTCTCTCCTCTACCTCTCTCTCTCTCCTCTACCTCTCTCTCTCTCCTCTACCTCTCTCTCTTCTACCTCTCTCTCTCCTCTACCTCTCTCTCTCTCTCTCCTCTACCTCTCACTCTCTCTCCTCTACCTCTCTCTCTCTCTCCTCTACCTCTCTCTCTCTCTCCTCTACCTCTCTCTCTCTCTCCTCTACCTCTCTCTCTCTCTCCTCTACCTCTCTCTCTCTCTCCTCTACCTCTCTCTCTCTCCTCTACCTCTCTCTCTCTCCTCTACCTCTCTCTCTCTCCTCTACCTCTCTCTCTCTCTCTCCTCTACCTCTCTCTCTCTCTCCTCTACCTCTCTCTCTCTCTCCTCTACCTCTCTCTCTCTCTCCTCTACATCTGTCTCCCCTCTACATCTCCCTTCTCCCTCCCTCCCTCTCCCTTCTCCCCCAATCCCCCCCCCAGGGATTGGGGGAGAATGGTTCTGGCAAGGAGTAGATGGAAGAGCATTGCAAAAGGATGGAACAAGAGTGGGACAGAAAACTAGGAGAGCTTTCTACAAAAATGGAGACAGAGCTTTCTGTGAAATTGGAGGTTGGAGGAGAAGAAGAAATGGGAGTCTCAAGTCGAAACTGCACTAGCCAGGATAAGGGACAGAGAAGATGAGATAAACAGGCTGAAGCGAGTTACAGGGGTACTGACCAGAGACGACACAGCATATGAAGCTGAGAGGCCCAACGGGAAGGAAGGAGGTATAACTTACACTAAGGCCACATCAGCCTACCAAGCAAGGCCAAGGAGTGAAGATAGAGAGAGCAGCTGGGTGCAGGTGGAGAGAGGGGATAGGTCAAATGCAGTGGCACGAATATGCCACCAAGAGCTACAGGAAAAAAAAGGGAGAAAATGGTCATGTACATACAGGAACCAGAGTCACAGAGGGAAAGGCAATGGGAGGAGGAGAGGGCAAAGTCAGTGTTTATTCATGGGCTTCAGGAGAGCAAGGGAAGGACACACACTGAAAGGTGGCAGGCAGAAAGAAAGGAGATTGAGAACGTCATAGCAATAGATGAAGAGGACATGTCTGAGATCGTAAATTTTCAGAGAATAGGTGGGTATTTGAAGGGGAGAAAATAATCGATCAAGCTGATTTTCAGGACAAAAACAGTGCAGAACAGGATCCTCCAAGAGAAACCATGGTTGAAGGACTCGGCAGAATACAAGAGAGTGTTCCTAGACCAAGACAGAACACAAACAAAACGACAGCAGCTGAGGGAAAGGACGCAAAAGCGAAAGGAGCTAGGAGGAGAGACAAGGACAGAATCAGCAGAGGACAACCAGAGCAGGGCAGAGCAACAAGAGCAAGCACACACAGAACCATCCCCAGAACCCCAACACACACACAACCATCCCCAGAACCCCAGCACACACGGAACCATCCCCAGAACCATAGCACACACAGATCCCCAGAACCCCAGCACACACACAACCATCCCCAGAACCCCAGCACACACACAACCATCCCCAGAACCCCAGCACACACACAACTATCCCCAAACCCCAGCTCACACACAGAACCATCCCCAGAACCCCAGCACACACAATCATCCCCAGCACACAAACATCCCCAGAACCCAGGCACACACAGAACCATCCCCAGAACCCCAGCACACACACAACCATCCCCAGAACCCCAGCAGACACACAACCATCCCCAGAACCCCAGCAGACACACAACCATCCCCAGAACCCCAGCACACACACACACACCATCCCCAGAACCCCAGCACACACAACCATCCCCAGAACCCCAGCACACACAACCATCCCCAGAACCCCAGCACACACAACCATCCCCAGAACCCCAGCACACACACAACCATCCCCAGAACGCCACCACACACACAACCCTCCCCAGAACGCCCGCACACACACAACCATCCCCAGAACCCCAGCACACACACAACCATCCCCAGAACCCCAGCATACACACAACCATCCCCAGAACCCAAGCACACACACAACCATCCCCAGAACCCCAGCACACACACAACCATCCCCAGAACCCCAGCACACACACAACCATCCCCAGAACCCCAGCACACACACAACCATCCCCAGAACCCCAGCACACACACAACCATCCCCAGAACCACAGCACACACACAACCATCCCCAGAACCCCAGCACACACAATCATCCCCAGAACCCCAGCACACACACAATCATCCCCAGAACCCCAGCACACACAACCATCCCCAGAACCCAGGCACACACACACAACCATCCCCAGAACCATAGCACACACAGATCCCCAGAACCCCAGCACACACAACCATCCCCAGAACCATAGCACACACAGATCCCCAGAACCCCAGCACACACAACCATCCCCAGAACCATAGCACACACAGATCCCCAGAACCCCAGCACACACACAACCATCCCCAGAACCCCAGCACACACACAACCATCCCCAGAACCCCAGCACACACACAACTATCCCCAAACCCCAGCACACACACAGAACCATCCCCAGAACCCCAGCACACACAGAATCATCCCCAGCACACTAACATCCCCAGAACCATAGCACACACAGACAACCATCCCCAGAACCCCAGCACACACGGAAACATCCCCAGAACCATAGCACACACAGATCCCCAGAACCCCAGCACACACACAACCATCCCCAGAACCCCAGCGCACACACAACCATCCCCAGAACCCCAGCACACACACAACCATCCCCAGAACCCCAGCACACACACAACTATCCCCAAACCCCAGCACACACAGAATCATCCCCAGCACACAAACATCCCCAGAACCCCAGCACACACAGAACCATCCCCAGAACCCCAGCACACACACAACCATCTCCAGAACCCCAGCACACACAGAACCATCCCCAGAACCCCAGCACACACACAACCATCCCCAGAACCCCAGCAGACACACAACCATCCCCAGAACCCCAGCAGACACACAACCATCCCCAGAACCCCAGCACACACACACACACACCATCCCCAGAACCCCAGCACACACAACCATCCCCAGAACCCCAGCACACACAACCATCCCCAGAACCCCAGCACACACAACCATCCCCAGAACCCCAGCACACACACAACCATCCCCAGAACCCCAGCACACACACACCCAGCCCCAGAACCCCAGCACACACACAACCATCCCCAGAACCCCAGCACACACACAACCATCCCCAGAACCCCAGCACACACAAACCATCCCCAGAACCCCAGCACACACACATCCCCAGAACCCCAGCACACACAACCATCCCCTGAACCCCAGCACACACACAACCATCCCCAGAACCCCAGCACACACACAACCATCCCCAGAACCCCAGCACACACACAACCATCCCCAGAACCCCAGCACACACACAACCATCCCCAGAACCCCAGCACACACACAACCATCCCCAGAACCCCAGCACACACACACAACCATCCCCAGAACCCCAGCACACACACAACCATCCCCAGAACCCCAGCACACACACAACCATCCCCAGAACCCCAGCACACACACAACCATCCCCAGAACCCCAGCACACACACAACCATCCCCAGAACCCCAGCACACACACAACCATCCCCAGAACCCCAGCACACACACAACCATCCCCAGAACCCCAGCACACACACAACCATCCCCAGAACCCCAGCACACACACAACCATCCCCAGAACCCCAGCACACACACAACCATCCCCAGAACCCCAGCACACACACAACCATCCCCAGAACCCCAGCACACACACAACCATCCCCAGAACCCCAGCACACACACAACCATCCCCAGAACCCCAGCACACACACAACCATCCCCAGAACCCCAGCACACACACAACCATCCCCAGAACCCCAGCACACACACAACCATCCCCAGAACCCCAGCACACACACAACCATCCCCAGAACCCCAGCACACACACAACCATCCCCAGAACCCCAGCACACAACAACCATCCCCAGAACCCCAGCACACAACCATCCCCAGAACCCCAGCACACACAACCATCCCCAGAACCCCAGCACGCACACATCCCCAGAACCCCAGCACACACACAACCATCCCCAGAACCCCAGCACACACACAACCATCCCCAGAACCCCAGCACACACAACCAGCCCCAGACCCCTAGCACACACACAACCATCCCCTGAACCCCAGCACACACACAACCATCCCCAGAACCCCAGCATACACACAACCATCCCCAGAACCCCAGCACACACACCATCCCCAGAACCCCAGCACACACACAACCATCCCCAGAACCCCAGCACACACACAACCATCCCCAGAACCCCAGCACACACACAACCATCCCCAGAACCCCAGCACACACACAACCATCCCCAGAACCCCAGCACACACACAACCATCCCCAGCACACACACACAACCATCCCCAGAACCCCAGCACACACACAACCATCCCCAGAACCCCAGCACACACACAACCATCCCCAGAACCCCAGCACACACACAACCATCCCCAGAACCCCAGCACACACACAACCATCCCCAGAACCCCAGCACACACACAACCATCCCCAGAACCCCAGCACACACACAACCATCCCCAGCACACACAACCATCCCCAGAACCCCAGCATACACAACCATCCCCAGAACCCCAGCACACAGAACCATCCCCAGAACCCCAGCACACACATCCCCTGAACCCCAGCACACACACCCATCCCCAGAACCCCAGCACACACACCCATCCCCCGAACCCCAGCACACACAACCATCCCCAGAACCCCAGCACACACACAATCATCCCCAGAACCCCAGCACACACAACCATCCCCAGAACCCCAGTACACACACAACCATCCCCAGAACCCCAGTACACACAACCATCCCCAGAACCCCAGCACACGCAACCATCCTCAGAACCCCAGCACACACACAACCATCCCCAGAACCCCAACACACACACAACCATCCCCAGCACACACACAACCATCCCCAGAACTCCAGCACACACAGACCAATCCCCAGAACCCCAGCATACACACAACCATTCCCAGAACCCCAGCACACACAGAACCATCCCCAGAACCCCAGCACACACACATCCCCTGAACCCCAGCACACACACCCATCCCCAGAACCCCAGCACACACACCCATCCCCAGAACCCCAGCACACACACACCCATCCCCAGAACCCCAGCACACACACACACCCATCCCCAGAACCCCAGTGCACACACAACCATCCCCAGAACCCCAGCACACACAACCATCCCCAGAACCCCAGCACACACACAACCATCCCCAGAACCCCAGCACACACACAACCATCCCCAGAACCCCAGCACACACACAACCATCCCCAGAACCCCAGCACACACACAACCATCCCCAGAACCCCAGCACACACACAATCATCCCCAGAACCCCAGCACACACACAATCATCCCCAGAACCCCAGCACACACAACCATCCCCAGAACCCAGGCACACACACACAACCATCCCCAGAACCCCAGCACACGCACAACCATCCCCAGGACCCCAGCATACACAACCATCCCCAGAACCATAGCACACACAGATCCCCAGAACCCCAGCACACACACAACCATCCCCAGAACCATAGCACACACAGATCCCCAGAACCCCAGCACACACACAACCATCCCCAGAACCCCAGCACACACACAACCATCCCCAGAACCATAGCACACACAGATCCCCAGAACCCCAGCACACACACAACCATCCCCAGAACCCCAGCACACACACAACCATCCCCAGAACCCCAGCACACACACAACTATCCCCAAACCCCAGCACACACACAGAACCATCCCCAGAACCCCAGCACACAGAATCATCCCCAGCACACAAACATCCCCAGAACCATAGCACACACAGATCCCCAGAACCCCAGCACACACGGAACCATCCCCAGAACCATAGCACACACAGATCCCCAGAACCCCAGCGCACACACAACCATCCCCAGAACCCCAGCACACACACAACCATCCCCAGAACCCCAGCACACACACAACTATCCCCAAACCCCAGCACACACACAGAACCATCCCCAGAACCCCAGCACACACAGAATCATCCCCAGCACACAAACATCCCCAGAACCCAGGCACACACAGAACCACCCCCAGAACCCCAGCACACACACAACCATCTCTAGAACCCCAGCACAAACAGAACCATCCCCAGAACCCCAGCACACACACAACCATCCCCAGAACCCCAGCAGACACACAACCATCCCCAGAACCCCAGCAGACACACAACCATCCCGAGAACCCCAGCACACACACACACACACACCATCCCCAGAACCCCAGCACACACAACCATCCCCAGAACCCCAGCACACACAACCATCCCCAGAACTCCAGCACACACAACCATCCCCAGAACCCCAGCACACACAACCATCCCCAGAACCCAAGCACACACACAACCATAACCAGAACCCCAGCACACACACAACCATCCCCAGAACCCCAGCACACACACAACCATCCCCAGAACCCCAGCACACACACAACCATCCCCAGAACCCCAGCATACACGCAACCATCCCCAGAACCCCAGCACACACACAACCATCCCCAGAACCCCAGCACACACACACAACCATCCCCAAAACCCCAGCACACACACAACCATCCCCAGAACCACAGCACACACACAACCATCCCCAGAACCCCAGCACACACACAACCATCCCCAGAACCCCAGCACACACACACAACCAACCCCAGAACCCCAGCACACACACAACCATCCCCAGCACACACACAACCATCCCCAGAACCCCAGCACACACACAACCATCCCCAGAACCCCAGCACACACACACAACCATCCCCAGAACCCCAGCACACACACAACCATCCCCAGAACCCCAGCACACACACAACCATCCCCAGAACCCCAGCACACACACAACCATCCCCAGAACCCCAGCACACACACAACCATCCCCAGAACCCCAGCACACACACAACCATCCCCAGAACCCCAGCACACACACACAATCATCCCCAGAACCCCAGCACACACAACCATCCCCAGAACCCCAGCACACACAACCATCCCCAGAACCCAGGCACACACACACAACCATCCCCAGAACCCCAGCACACGCACAACCATCCCCAGGACCCCAGCATACACAACCATCCCCAGAGCCCCAGCACACACAACCATCCCCAGAAACCCAGCACACACACAACCATCCCCAGAACCCCAGCACACAATCATCCCCAGAACCCCAGCACACACACAACCATCCCCAGAACCCCAGCATACACACAACCATCCCCAGAACCCAGCACACAACCATCCCCAGAACCCCAGCATACAACCATCCCCAGAACCCCAGCACACACAACCATCCCCAGAACCCCAGCACACACACAACCATCCCCAGAACCCCAGCACACACAACCATCCCCAGACCCCTAGCACACACACAACCATCCCCTGAACCCCAGCACACACACAACCATCCCCTGAACCCCAGCACACACACAACCATCCCCAGAACCCCAGCACACACACAACCATCCCCAGAACCCCAGCACACACACAACCATCCCCAGAACCCCAGCACACACACAACCATCCCCAGAACCCCAGCACACACACAACCATCCCCAGAACCCCAGCACACACACAACCATCCCCAGAAGCCCAGCACACACACAACCATCCCCAGAACCCCAGCACACACACAACCATCCCCAGAACCCCAGCACACACACACAACCATCCCCAGAACCCCAGCACACACACAACCATCCCCAGAACCCCAGCACACACACAACCATCCCCAGAACCCCAGCACACACACAACCATCCCCAGAACCCCAGCACACACACAACCATCCCCAGAACCCCAGCACACACACAACCATCCCCAGATCCCCAGCACACACACAACCATCCCCAGAACCCCAGCACACACACAACCATCCCCAGAACCCCAGCACACACACAACCATCCCCAGAACCCCAGCACACACACAACCATCCCCAGAACCCCAGCACACACACAACCATCCCCAGAAACCCAGCACACACACAACCATCCCCAGAACCCCAGCACACACAACCATCCCCAGAACCCAGCACACAACCATCCCCAGAACCCCAGCATACAACCATCCCCAGAACCCCAGCACACACAACCATCCCCAGAACCCCAGCACGCACACATCCCCAGAACCCCAGCACACACACAACCATCCCCAGAACCCCAGCACACACAACCATCCCCAGACCCCTAGCACACACACAACCATCCCCTGAACCCCAGCACACACACAACCATCCCCAGAACCCCAGCATACACACAACCATCCCCAGAACCCCAGCACACACAACCATCCCCAGAACCCCAGCACACACACAACCATCCCCAGAACCCCAGCACACACACAACCATCCCCAGAACCCCAGCACACACACAACCATCCTCAGAACCCCAGCACACACACAACCATCCCCAGAACCCCAGCACACACACAACCATTCCCAGCACACACACAACCATCCCCAGAACCCCAGCACACACACAACCATCCCCAGAACCCCAGCACACACACAACCATCCCCAGAACCCCAGCACACACACAACCATCCCCAGAACCCCAGCACACACACAACCATCCCCAGAACCCCAGCACACACACAACCATCCCCAGAACCCCAGCACACACACAACCATCCCCAGAACCCCAGCACACACACAACCATCCCCAGAACCCCAGCACACACACAACCATCCCCAGAGCCCCAGCACACACACAACCATCCCCAGAACCCCAGCACACACACAACCATCCCCAGAACCCCAGCACACACACAAACATCCCCAGAACCCCAGCACACACACAATCATCCCCAGAACCCCAGCACACACAACCATCGCCAGAACCCAGGCACACACACACAACCATCCCCAGAACCCCAGCACATGCACAACCATCCCCAGGACCCCAGCATACACAACCATCCCCAGAACCATAGCACACACAGATCCCCAGAACCCCAGCACACACACAACCATCCCCAGAACCATAGCACACACAGATCCCCAGAACCCCAGCACACACACAACCATCCCCAGAACCCCAGCACACACACAACCATCCCCAGAACCCCAGCACACACACAACTATCCCCAAACCCCAGCACACACACAGAACCATCCCCAGAACCCCAGCACACAGAATCATCCCCAGCACACAAACATCCCCAGAACCATAGCACACACAGATCCCCAGAACCCCAGCACACACGGAACCATCCCCAGAACCATAGCACACACAGATCCCCAGAACCCCAGCGCACACACAACCATCCCCAGAACCCCAGCACACACACAACCATCCCCAGAACCCCAGCACACACACAACCATCCCCAAACCCCAGCACACACAGAACCATCCCCAGAACCCCAGCACACACAGAATCATCCCCAGCACACAAACATCCCCAGAACCCCAGCACACACAGAACCACCCCCAGAACCCCAGCACACACACAACCATCTCTAGAACCCCAGCACAAACAGAACCATCCCCAGAACCCCAGCACACACACAACCATCCCCAGAACCCCAGCAGACACACAACCATCCCCAGAACCCCAGCAGACACACAACCATCCCCAGAACCCCAGCACACACACACACACACCATCCCCAGAACCCCAGCACACACAACCATCCCCAGAACCCCAGCACACACAACCATCCCCAGAACTCCAGCACACACAACCATCCCCAGAACCCCAGCACACACACAACCATCCCCAGAACCCCAGCACACACACAACCATCCCCAGAACCCCAGCACACACACAACCATCCCCAGAACCCCAGCACACACACAACCATCCCCAGAACCCCAGCACACACACAACCATCCCCAGAACCCCAGCATACACACAACCATCCCCAGAACCCCAGCACACACACAACCATCCCCAGAACCCCAGCACACACACACAACCATCCCCAGAACCCCAGCACACACACAACCATCCCCAGAACCACAGCACACACACAACCATCCCCAGAACCCCAGCACACACACAACCATCCCCAGAACCCCAGCACACACACAACCATCCCCAGAACCCCAGCACACACACAACCATCCCCAGCACACACACAACCATCCCCAGAACCCCAGCACACACACAACCATCCCCAGAACCCCAGCACACACACACAACCATCCCCAGAACCCCAGCACACACACAACCATCCCCAGAACCCCAGCACACACACAACCATCCCCAGAACCCCAGCACACACACAACCATCCCCAGAACCCCAGCACACACACAACCATCCCCAGAACCCCAGCACACACACACAATCATCCCCAGAACCCCAGCACACACACAATCATCCCCAGAACCCCAGCACACACAACCATCCCCAGAACCCAGGCACACACACACAACCATCCCCAGAACCCCAGCACACGCACAACCATCCCCAGGACCCCAGCATACACAACCATCCCCAGAGCCCCAGCACACACAACCATCCCCAGAAACCCAGCACACACACAACCATCCCCAGAACCCCAGCACACAATCATCCCCAGAACCCCAGCACACACACAACCATCCCCAGAACCCCAGCATACACACAACCATCCCCAGAACCCAGCACACAACCATCCCCAGAACCCCAGCATACAACCATCCCCAGAACCCCAGCACACACAACCATCCCCAGAACCCCAGCACACACACAACCATCCCCAGAACCCCAGCACACACAACCATCCCCAGACCCCTAGCACACACACAACCATCCCCTGAACCCCAGCACACACACAACCATCCCCTGAACCCCAGCACACACACAACCATCCCCAGAACCCCAGCACACACACAACCATCCCCAGAACCCCAGCACACACAACCATCCCCAGAACCCCAGCACACACACAACCATCCCCAGAACCCCAGCACACACACAACCATCCCCAGAACCCCAGCACACACACAACCATCCCCAGAACCCCAGCACACACACAACCATCCCCAGAACCCCAGCACACACACAACCATCCCCAGAACCCCAGCACACACACAACCATCCCCAGAACCCCAGCACACACACAACCATCCCCAGAACCCCAGCACACACACAACCATCCCCAGAACCCCAGCACACACAACCATCCCCAGAACCCCAGCACACACACAACCATCCCCAGAACCCCAGCACACACACAACCATCCCCAGAACCCCAGCACACACACAACCATCCCCAGAACCCCAGCACACACACAACCATCCACAGAACCCCAGCACACACACAACCATCCCCAGAACCCCAGCACACACACAACCATCCCCAGAACCCCAGCACACACACAACCATCCCCAGAACCCCAGCACACACAACCATCCCCAGAACCCAGCACACAACCATCCCCAGAACCCCAGCATACAACCATCCCCAGAACCCCAGCACACACAACCATCCCCAGAACCCCAGCACGCACACATCCCCAGAACCCCAGCACACACACAACCATCCCCAGAACCCCAGCACACACAACCATCCCCAGACCCCTAGCACACACACAACCATCCCCTGAACCCCAGCACACACACAACCATCCCCAGAACCCCAGCATACACACAACCATCCCCAGAACCCCAGCACACACAACCATCCCCAGAACCCCAGCACACACACAACCATCCCCAGAACCCCAGCACACACACAACCATCCCCAGAACCCCAGCACACACACAACCATCCCCAGAACCCCAGCACACACACAACCATCCCCAGAACCCCAGCACACACACAACCATCCCCAGCACACACACAACCATCCCCAGAACCCCAGCACACACACAACCATCCCCAGAACCCCAGCACACACACAACCATCCCCAGAACCCCAGCACACACACAACCATCCCCAGAACCCCAGCACACACAACCATCCCCAGCACACACAACCATCCCCAGAACCCCAGCATACACAACCATCCCCAGAACCCCAGCACACAGAACCATCCCCAGAACCCCAGCACACACACATCCCCTGAACCCCAGCACACACACCCATCCCCAGAACCCCAGCACACACACCCATCCCCAGAACCCCAGCACACACATCCCCTGAACCCCAGCACACACACCCATCCCCAGAACCCCAGCACACACACCCATCCCCAGAACCCCAGCACACACAACCATCCCCAGAATCCCAGTACACACACAACCATCCCCAGAACCCCAGTACACACAACCATCCCCAGAACCCCAGCACACGCAACCATCCTCAGAACCCCAGCACACACACAACCATCCCCAGAACCCCAACACACACACAACCATCCCCAGCACACACACAACCATCCCCAGAACTCCAGCACACACAGACCCATCCCCAGAACCCCAGCATACACACAACCATTCCCAGAACCCCAGCACACACAGAACCATCCCCAGAACCCCAGCACACACACATCCCCTGAACCCCAGCACACACACCCATCCCCAGAACCCCAGCACACACACCCATCCCCAGAACCCCAGCACACACACACCCATCCCCAGAACCCCAGCACACACACACACCCATCCCCAGAACCCCAGTGCACACACAACCATCCCCAGAACCCCAGCACACACAACCATTCCCAGAACCCCAGCACACACACAACCATCCCCAGAACCCCAGTACACACAACCATCCCCAGAACCCCAGCACACGCAACCATCCTCAGAACCCCAGCACACACACAACCATCCCCAGAACCCCAACACACACACAACCATCCCTAGCACACACACAACCATCCCCAGAACTCCAGCACACACAGACCCATCCCCAGAACCCCAGCATACACACAACCATTCCCAGAACCCCAGCACACACAGAACCATCCCCAGAACCCCAGCACACACAGAACCATCCCCAGAACCCCAGCACACACACAACCATCCCCAGAATCCCAGCACACACACAACCATCCCCAGAATCCCAGCACACACACACAACCATCCCCAGAATCCCAGCACACACACACACACAACCATCCCCAGAACCCCAGCACACACTCAACCATCCCCAGAACCCCAGCACACACACAACCATCCCCAGAACCCCAGCACACACACATCTCAGAACCCCAGCACACACACAACCATCCCCAGAACCCCAGCACACACAACCATCCCCAGAACCCCAGCACACACACAACCATCCCCAGAACCCCACAACCAATCACACTATCCCAACACAATCCACAATCCACACCCACAGCTCCCACCCAACACTCAGCTATAGAATACCACAGTACACTGCCAGGTCTCCCACCCTCACAAGTCCCCCAAAACACAGTGTTGGAGAGGAAACTGAAGGTATGGTACACCAACGCTGATGGAATAACAAATAAGTGGGAGGAGTGGTACGAAAGAGTCAAAGAGGCATCACCAGACATCATAGCTCTCACAGAAACCAAGCTCACAGGTATGATAACAGATGCCAATGGGATATCAGATCCTGAAGAAAGACAGAGGGGGTGGAGGACTGGCACTGCTGGTCAAAAACCAATGGGATTTTGATGGGCTTGAGAAAGGAGACAGTGGAGAAGCAAGGGATTACATAGTAGCAACGCTTCAGTCTGGAGGTCCCAAGGTGATAATTGCAGTGATGTATAACCCACCACACAACAGCAGGAGGCCAAGGCAAGAGAATGATGAAATAGAGCGATGGTTGTCACACTGGCTCATGTGAGCAGGGCAAAGGTACTGATCATGCCTGACTTCAACCACAAGGAAATCGATTGGGAAAACTTGGAGCCACATGGGGGCCAAAAAATGTGGAGGGCAAAGATGATGGAGGTGGTACTGGAAAACTTCATGTACCAACATGTAAGGGACACTACCAGAGAGAGAGGAGAGGATGAACCAGAGAGACTGGACCTAGTATTCACCTTGAGTAGTGCAGATATTGAGGACATCACATATGAAAGACCCCTTGGGGCCAGATATAATGTGGTTTTAAGATTCGAATACACAGTAGAATTACAAGTGGAGGGGGGAGGAGGAAGAGCCAGACAACTGAAACCAAACTACAAGAAGGGGGACTATGTGGGAATGAAGAACTTCCTGAATGGGGTTCAGTGGGGCAGAGAACTGGTAGGGAAGTCACTAAACGAGATGATGGAATACGTGACAACAATATGCAAGGAAGCTGAGGAGAGGTTTGTACCCAAGGGTAACAGTTATGATGAAAATGCCAGGATGAGCCTGTGGTTCACCCAAAGGTGCAGGGAGGCAAAAACCAAGTGTGTTAGGGAATGGAAGTATAGAAGGCAAAGGACCCAGGAGAATAAGGAGAGCAGTCATAGAGCCAGAAATGACTAAGCATAGGTAAGAAGGGAGGCCAACGACAATATGAAAATGAAAGAGCAGCAAAAGCCAACTCTGACCCGAAGCTGTTGTATAGCCACATCAGGAGGAAAACAACAGTCAAGGACCAGGTAATCAGGCTAAGGAAGGAAGGAGGAGAGATCACAAGAAATGACCAAGAAGTATGTGAGGAGCTCAACATAAGAGTCAAAGAAGTTTTCACAGTGGAGACAGAAGGGACTCCAGAAAGACAGAGGTGGGGTACACCACCAAGTGTTGGACACAATACATACAACTGGGGAAGAAGTGAAGAGGCTGCTGAACGAGCTAGATGCCTCAAAGGCAATGGGGCCGGATAACATCTCTCCATGGGTCCTGAGAGAGGGTGTAGAGGCACTATGTGTATCCCTAACAACACTATTCAACACTTCTATTGAACAGGGAGATTACCTGAGGTATGGAAGACAGTAAATGTAGTCCCAATTTTTAAAAAAAGGAGACAGACAAGAAGCATTAAACTATAGACCAGTGTCACTGACATGTACAGTATACATTATTAGAAGATTATTAGAAGAGTGATGGAACACCTAGAAAGAAATGAGCTTATCAACAACAGCCAACACAGTTTCAGTGACGGGAAATTCTGCATCAAAAACCTACTGGAGTTCTATGACTCCCTATTATTGCCCAATTTGGCTTTAAACTGTATTGATCAAACTTATTGTAAACTTCTTTTATTGACCATCTTATTCTATACTTTTTTAGACTAGTATTTTCAACTACAACTTTTATATTATCCTGTCTACCATCTTACTAGCATATTATAACCAAGTCATTGCCATTTTTATTTTTATCATTTTTTTTATTAATATTCTTTTACTACCTTAACTTGTGTATTTTATCCTGTCAATTTAAATCTAGTTATACTCTAATTCTTGTAAACAACTTATATAAGACCTTAGTGCAATTACAATTGAGAGTCTTGTGCCTTTTTTATATTATTAGATTAAACACAGTTGTACTATAGCCAATACCAAATTCTTTATATTAGACCATAGTGCAATTACTAGTGAGAGACTGGTGCTATTTTTAATTTGTATTTTTATATTATTAGATTAAATCTAGTTGTACTATAGCTCATTCTAGCTCAAAACATAGACTCCACAAAAGTCATTATATTAGACCTTAGTGCAATTACAAGTGAGAGTCTTGTTCTATTTTATATTTGTATTTTTATATTACTAGTTTATACCTAGTTGCACTTTAGTTTATTCCAGCACAACACATAGACAACATCAACTTCATTATGTGTAGTAGTGACTATACTCTATATGACCAAAATACTCTAGCTATATACTTATCCAAACTTTCCACCACTACAGATATCAGTACTAGAACTCAACACACAACTCAGGATATAAATAACCATAATTTAAACCTAGAAGATGATTGATTACGTTGACCCTGATCTAAACCTCCATAATCTGACACCCAATCAAAACCTATTGGAAAGTAACTGCCTTTATTACACAGCAACACAAGCCAGCACTATCCTAAACAATGCTAAAAGTCTATCAGTACTTAACTACATCATCAGGTCCTTAAGCAAACACTATGATGACCTCCTGGCACTCCTTGAATCACTAAAGACACCCTTCTCCTGCATTATTCTTACTGAGACCTGGCTTAAGCAGGACACAATAGATATCTACCCTCTACCAGGATACACAGCAATTCACAACTGCAGACCAAACCAAGTTGGGGGTGGTATTGCAATCTATTACTCTAACCAATTATCTAGTATTAGCACCACTTGCTTTAGTGATGAATATGGGGAATACACTTTTGCTAATTTTACTGTAAAAACCTTAAGACACCTATAACAATCGATGCCATTTACCGGATACCTCACACAAACATCCCAAATTTCAGTGAGAAATTAAAGTCACTAATAACAAACAGACAAATGAATAAGCACCACCTTCTCTTAGCTGGAGACTTCAACATCAACCTTGGCTTACTAGATGATCAGCCTGTAACTGATTTCATCAACAATATGAACAACACACTTCTCATACCAACAATAACTAAACCAACCAGGCTCACTGAGACAAGTGCAACCATAATAGACCACATATGGACCAATATACTAGCCCCCCTTAAATCAGGGATAATCACAGATAGCACTACAGACCACTACCCTACCTTCCTCCTGACAAACATTAGTAAACCACCACTTGAATTCAACAAAGTCTCATTTAGACTCCATGACGAGGCCTCAATAAGGAAGTTCACAGCTGACCTAGAGATTGTTGACTGGCCTACAGAATTCTCCAAGGCCAATGGTATTGATGACTGGACAGACATTTTTCTTAACAAATTACTTAGACTATACAACAAACATTGTCCTATAAAAACGAAACAGATCACAAACAAACGGCTTGGTTGCCCATGGCTAACCAGCACCATTCTGAAATCCATTGACAAGAAACACCAATATGAAAAGCAATATAGACAGGGCTTAATACACAAAGATATTCTTAAACACTATTCATCAGTTCTCACCAAAGTAATAAAGAAAGCCAAACAACTATACTACTCCAGTAGATTCACAGACACTAGAGGAGATATAAAAAAGACCTGGAAAACACTCTCTCAGATTCTAGGGACCCACAAACTGAAAAAAAACAAGAATATTGTCCTAACTAAACCTAATGAAACACCACTACATCCCACTGACACAGCTAACAAGATAAACGACTTCTTCTCAACCATAGGATCTAATCTCGCCAATAAAATCCCACATACCAATGCCCATGCCGGGGACTACCTAGATGGGAATTTCCCAAATTCCTTCTATCTTGCACCAACTGAGCCCTCGGAAGTCACCGAGATTATAAAGTCACTTAAAAACAACTCAGGGAATCTGTCTAATGTCCCACCATTACTGTACAAGCGAGCGGCCCATATCCTTTCGCATGCTATTTCATTACTTTTTAACAAGTCACTAGAAACTAGCACCTTCCCGAAACTACTCAAGATGGCAAGGGTTACACCAATACATAAAGGTGGTGACCCTACAGACTTAAACAACTATAGGCCAATATCAAACTTACCATTGCTATCCAAAATCTTTGAGAAACTCGTGCACAGGAGACTATATTCATTTATAACAACACAAAACATACTCAACCCCTGCCAATTTGGATTCAGGAAAAATAAAAGCACTAATGATGCAATCATAAAAATGCTAGATCTGCTTTACACAGCATTGGAAAATAAGGAATATCCACTAGGAATTTTTATTGACCTAAGAAAAGCTTTTGACACAGTAGACCACGACATCCTACTCCACAAACTTGACCATTACGGTATAAGAGGCCATGCGCTTGCTTATTTCAAATCTTACCTTACTAATAGGTATCAGTATGTCACCATTAAAGACACAGCATCAACAACACGGCCACTTGATACTGGAGTTCCGCAGGGAAGTGTCCTTGGTCCCCTGCTCTTCCTCATATACATCAATGATCTTCCAAACGTATCCCAACACCTGAAACCCATTCTCTTTGCTGACGACACGACTTATGTCATCTCTCACCCTAATCTTGCCACCCTCAACACCATTGTTAACGAGGAGCTGATCAAAATATCGACTTGGATGACAGCCAATAAACTTACGCTTAACACTGACAAAACCTACTATATTATGTTTGGTAGCAGAGCAGGAGATGCACAAATTAACATTAAGATCGACAACACTCTAATTACCAGACATAATGAGGGCAAATTCCTAGGCCTATACCTTGACAACAACCTGAATTTCAGCACCCATATCCAACACATAACCAAAAAAGTATCCAAAACGGTTGGGATCCTCTCCAAGATACGATACTACGTGCCGCAAAATGCCCTTCTCACACTATACCACTCACTTATTATCCATACCTCACCTATGCTATTTGTGCTTGGGGATCAACTGCACCAACACACCTAAAGCCAATAATAACCCAACAAAAAGCTGCAGTAAGAATAATCACTAAATCCCATCCCTGGCAACACATCCCCCCCACTCTTCATAGATCTAAACTTACTCCCTGTTCAGTACATCCACACTTACTACTGTGCAATCTACATCTACAGGACCTTAAACTCCAATATCAACCTTGACCTAAAACGCTTTCTTGATAGTTGTGACAGAACCCACAGGCATAACACCAGACACAAACATCTCTACGACATTCCCCGTGTCCGACTAAACCTTTACAAAAATTCAATGTATGTCAAAGGCCCTAAAATCTGGAACACCCTATCTGAGAACTCTAGAACTGCAGACACATTCATCACCTTCAAAACTACCATTAGAAAACATCTTATCTCCCTGATACACCCCATCAACTAACTACACGAATACCACCTGGTGGTTCACACTTACACTCACTCACCCATTTGACCATAAACAGAAATATTAATCTCAATCTTAAAATAATGAATCCTATGATACTCCAATACTGAAACTATGTACTGTGCCAAAACAAAAGCATTCACATTGCTAAACTCACAAGCTAGTATTTAGTCACTTAGCCATAATACCAACTTACCTCATAATTTGTAATATTTTAAAATAAAGAATTAAACTAAGTCTGCCCGAAATGCCTAGCCATGCTAGGCATTTTAGTGGTACACTCTGTAATCATTATTTAACTACATGTAAACCACACAACAACCAAATTCTGTAAACTCAACATTGTAATCTTTATAGAGAATAAACTTTGAATTGAATTGAAAAAGAGAGAGAGAGGTGGGTAGATTGCATTTTCTTGGACTGTAAGAAGGCATTTGACACAGTTCCACACAAAAGATTAGTGCAAAAACTGGAGGACCAGGCAGGGATAACAGGGAAGGCACTACAATGGATCAGGGAATACCTGTCAGGAAGACAGCAGCGAGTCATGGTACGAGGCGAGGTGTCAGAGTGGGTGCCTGTGATTAGTGGGGTTCCACAGGTGCTGTTTCTGGTATTTGTGAATGACATGACGGAAGGAATAGACTCCGAAGTGTCCCTGTATGCAGATGATGTGAAGATGATGAGAATTCAATTGGATGAGGACCAGGCAGAACTACAAAGGGATCTGGACAGGCTGCAGGCCTGGTCCAGCAATTGGCTCCTGGAGCTCAACCCCCACCAAGTACAAAGTCATGAAAATTGGGGAAGGGCAAAGAAGACTGCATATGGAGTACAGTCTAGGGGGCCAGAGACTACAAACCTCACTCAAGGAAAAAGATCTTGGGGTGAGTATAATACCAGGCACATCTCCCGAGATGCACATCAACCAAAGAACTGCTGCAGCATATGGACGCCTAGCAAACCTAAGAACAGTATTCCGCCATCTTAACAAGGAATCATTCAGGACCCTGTACACTGTGTGTGCTAGGCCCATATTGGAGTATACAGCACCAGTTTGGAACCCACATCTAGCCAAGCACGTAAAGAAACTAGAGAAAGTGCAAAGGTTTGCAACAAGACTAGTCCCAGAGCTAAGGGGTATGTCCTACGAGGAGAGGTTAAGGAAAATCGACCTGATTACACTGGAGGACAGGAGAGATAGGGGGACATGATAACGACATATAAAATACTGAGAGGAATTGACAAGGTGGACAGAGACAGAATGTTCCAAAGATGGGACACAGCAACAAGGGGACACAGTTGGAAGTTGAAGACACAGATGAATCACAGGGATTTAAGGAAGTACAGTGGAACCTAGACTTATGAGTTTAATCCCTTCCTGGAGCCAGCTCGTAACTCAATTTACTCCTATATCAAATTAATTTTCCTCATTTAAATAAACTGAAAAGCCATTAATCCATTTCTGCACTCTGGAGAGACCAGAAAAACTACTTGAATACAGTAGGGCCCCGCTTTTCGACGTTCCACTAATACGACAATCTCAAATTATGGCCAAAACTTTGTATACGGCAAGCGGTCTTTCAAATATAGCGCATCCCACCAGGTTTGTTTACATTCTCCATGAGCACATCTCTGTATTATGTAATAATAATAACTCTTGGGCACATTAACCCTTTCAGGGCTGGTGCTGTACTAGTATGCATAAATTCTAGCGCCTTCAAATCTAGCGACAGAAAGCTGGTAGGCCTACATATGAAAGAATGGGTCTGTGTGGTCAGTGTGCGCAGTATAAAAAAAATCCTGCAGCACACAGTGCATAATGAGAAAAAAAACTCCGACAGTGTTTTTGGATTAAAACAACGAATTTGCAGTGTATTTTCGTATGCTATTTATTACTGTATTATTTATGAGATGATTCTGATTGGTTTCACAAAGAAAAGGGCCTTGAAATTGAGCTCAAAGTAGCAGAAATGTTCGATTTTTGCCAAAGTTCAAAAGTAAACAAATCATGCCATGCGTCGAATACATATCAACTGGTAAGTCTAATATTCTTTCACAAGTGCGCTGATATTATTTGTACCATTTCTACACTAATGCAGTAGACTGCGTAACAGTAAATCTTCTATTTTTTGTGAGAATAAAAATTCAAAGTGGAAAGCAAAAGAAATGTAACAGAGGCCTGGGGACGTGACTAATGAACAGAAGAAATGTTATTTTAGTGCCAGGAATGTCTGTCTGGTTTATTCTGGACCCTATTTGGAAATTGGCATCTTTTGAAATTTGTGTGAAATTGGCAAAATTGCCAATTTCTGATCATTTTATTGGATAGTTGATATCGGTAAATGGGTGGATTCTTGAATTCATTCGATAGAAAAAATGGAGTTCTAGCAAAATAGTTAGGATTTTTGTCAACTGGTACATTGGAATTGGCCGAAAAAAAGGCTCAAAGTGGGTGAAGTCACTGATGCGTAAACATCGTCGAGACCGCTAACTTCGCGAGAGAATAATTCCATATGTTTTCCATCAAATTTCTTACTTTTGGTGTCATTATGATCGGGAAGAGATTCTCTATCATGTCATAAGAAAAAATAATTACTTTTTTTTCAAAAAATTTCCAACCCTGAGAACAAGTTTAGGAGAGGGCCTGCCGACCCCGAAAGGGTTAAGTGTCTAATTTTATGTCAATATAGACATTTTCATTAATCTATGACAAATTTATTCAAAATTATATAAGAAACACATTATATAGCATATAAACATGCTGTTTATATGCTATGGAGAGGTGGTTGCCGGCAGAGGGAAAACATTAT